>NC_134359.1:41745230-41985230 GCF_048569485.1 Anomaloglossus baeobatrachus
TTTATCCGTCCTGAACAGTCACATGTATCTGCGAGGCAGTGATCAATCAATGTCCTTTTCACAGCGGCCTTAATGGAAAATGTCTGCGAGGAATAAAAAAAAAAAAAAAAAAGGAAGAGTTGAATTTTCCTCATTTTTATTTTGAGCGAGAATTTTTTTTTTTGTTAGCTTTGTGCCCTTGGTAGAGTCACGTTATCATTACCAGGCGGAAATGCAGATTTTATAGCAAAGGTACAAGAATCGGAGAGGTTTATAGAGGAGCTGTCATGTGCCATAAATATGGAATGTTTTTTTTATCCGGGGTAAATGTCTCTGTTCTCCTGAATCCGGGGATGTTTTTCTCTTCTTCCTGCGCCTCTCTAGTCCTGAGATATGGCCTCATCTTTCTTGTATATAAATCTAGCCTTATTAGCCAAGTGGGCGTGGTCATCAACTCTTGTTTGGCATCGGCACATGATACGTTTTGGGTTCTGCTCGTAAACAACCAGTGAACTTTTTGGACATGTGGTCTTTTGGGGTAAATGTTTGCATCCACTTAAAGTAACAGTGCTTGTGCAACTTTTGTTAGAATTCTTCATTTGGCGTTCCTCTGTTGTTCTTCTTGGAAATTTAAGGAAAAAATAAATAAATAGGCGTCTCCATTCTTTAGTGAAGCGATTATGCCATTAGACAGGTTGGCACTGACTGGAGGATGTCAAAGGATACACCCTGTGTATAAGGAGGATGATACTGGTGACCTGGTGAAAGAGGACAGTGGACCAGAGCTCCTAGACTGGCCCTCAGGTTAGAGGACCCTAGCTATCCCTTATTTCAGAGGTACCTCTGAAGGTGGGGATGTCTGAGCCGCCACCCTGGCCCTGCTCCTGCCCAGCACTGATCTTCTACCCCCCAACCCAAGGGGAGGGCCAAGACAGGAGTGTGATAACACCAACAGAATGAGACAAACAGGGAACCAAAACTCCTCATACAAAGGTATAAGACAATAAGGGCATAGGAGGAACATAAGAGCAGGGAGGAAACAATAGAACAGGTTTCTCCAAACAACACCACACAATCGCCAGTCGGACTGGGACACAACACCACACAGACCAACACAGCATAAGACTGTAGTCTGCATGGGAAAACAGATTACACCATCTTAAAAAGGCAGGGAGCAAATGTGATGTTTCCAGCAACACGTGATCCCAGAGGTAACCAGCAGGCTAGCCGAGTTTAACTCTTGCTAGCCTGGCCATGAATGAGCACACAGCTGGTCGATGCCTGAGCCTGCCTGTGTAACTCAGGAACACCAGAGAAACCAAAGTGTGGAGTGTTGGCATCTGTAATGTGAACAGCGTCTGATGCCGCCATGACACTAAGCGAGTTTTGAGCAAAGCTTCGTGTGACAACTGGCCAGTTATTTAAATTGATGCCTCTATGGTTCCTCCTGGAAATGTAAATTCCAACAGAGTTTTAACAAAATATGCGTATTAGATGTATTCCCCTTATTTTATACTGTACATTAGCCTCATTTCCAGCAGGCCCTTTCAGAATTAGGTCTGTTCACTGCTGAAATTTGCAAATTTATGATTGGCAGAATGAGAGAAACTTGTAACGAGTAACTCCCTGTCAGTCTGGCTCATAGAATTGGTCCCCTGTATAAGGACCATGTGCCCTAACTCTGCTTATTAACAAAGGGTTACGTTTCAGACAACACCATTCATTGGCCATATAAACGGTTCAACAAATGATTTCCGTTTTTGTGCACTTTTATAGATTACCCTTTAATATGGACTTATTCTCTGTTCAAAAAGGGATAATTTCTTAGCAGGCATCTGCAGCTTTTTGCTATCTGATAGTAGCATGATGTAGGTTCAGAGACCCTGATTCTGGTGATGTATCACTTAGTTTCCTTGATGCAGCAGCTGTGATAACAATTTATTTTCTCAGCTGCAGATCTCGCAGAGCTCAACCATGTATAACCCCACCTACACCACTGATTGGCAGCTTTTTCTGCACACTGTATATTGACACACGCTAATCCAGTTCTAGGGGTGGGGTTTGACTATGAAGCACCAGACACCTAGTCCTGCAGTGATGATCTGATAAAACACTAATTTTGGTGAAACCGCAACACTGACACTAATAAACCTGGTTCCAGCGATATACCACTTTTTTTTTTTTTTTTTTTTTTACAAAGTTACATAGGTTGAAAAAAAGACCTCGGTCCATCTTTTTCAACCTTCCTCCACCAATTCTACATTTTGTCACTTTTATAACCAACAATGTTGTGTGTAGTGAGGAAATCATCCAGCCCTGATTATAAAAGCTGTTCTAGTATCTGCCATTACTACCTCTTGTGGTCGGCATTCCACAGTCTGACTGCTCTAACTGTAAAGAACCCTTTCCTATTTAGCTGCCGAAATTGCTTTTCTTCCACTCGCAATGAGTGCCCCCTGGTCCTTAGTATTGTCTTTGGAAGAAATAAGTCATGTGCCAGTCCTTTATATTGACCACACATGTATTTACAGTGCCTACAAGTAGTATTCAACCCCCTGCAGATTTAGCAGGTTTACACATTCGGAATTAACTTGGCATTGTGACATTTGGACTGTAGATCAGCCTGGAAGTGTGAAATGCACTGCAGCAAAAAAGAATGTTATTTCTTTTTTTTTTTTTTTTTTTTTTAATTGTGAAAAGTTTATTCAGAGGGTCATTTATTATTCAACCCCTCAATCCACCAGAATTCTGTTTGGTTCCCCTAAAGTATTAAGAAGTATTTCAGGCACAAAGAACAATGAGCTTCACATGTTTGGATTAATTATCTATTTTTCCAGCCTTTTCTGACTAATTAAGACCCTCCCCAAACTTGTGAACAGCACTCATACTTGGTCAACATGGGAAAGACAAAGGAGCATTCCAAGGTCATCAGAGACAAGATCGTGGAGGGTCACAAGGCTGGCAAGGGGTACAAAACCCTTTCCAAGGAGTTGGGCCTACCTGTCTCCACTGTTGGGAGCATCATCTGGAAGTGGAAGGCTTATGGAACTACTGTTAGCCTTCCACGGTCTGGACAGCCTTTGAAACTTTCCACCCGTGCCGAGGCCAGGCTTGTCCGAAGAGTCAAGGCTAACCCAAGGACAACAAGGAAGGAGCTCCGGGAAGATCTCATGGCAGTGGGGACATTGGTTTCAGTCAATACCATAAGTAACGTACTCCACCGCAATGGTCTCCGTTCCAGACGAGCCCGTAAGGTACCTTTACTTTCAAAGCGTCATGTCAAGGCTCGTCTACAGTTTGGTCATGATCACTTGGAGGACTCTGAGACAGACTGGTTCAAGGTTCTCTGGTCTGATGAGACCAAGATCGAGATCTTTGGTGCCAACCACACACATGACGTTTGGGGACTGGATGGCACTACATACGACCCCAAGAATACCATCCCTACAGTCAAGCATGGTGGTGGCAGCATCATGCTGTGGGGCTGTTTCTCAGCCAAGGGGCCTGGCCATCTGGTCTGCATCCATGGGAAGATGGATAGCACGGCCTACCTGGAGATTTTGGCCAAGAACCTCCGCTCCTCCATCAAGGATCTTAAGATGGGTCGTCATTTCATCTTCCAACAAGACAATGACCCAAAGCACACAGCCAAGAAAACCAAGGCCTGGTTCAAGAGGAAAAAAATCAAGGTGTTGCAGTGGCCTAGTCAGTCTCCTGACCTTAACCCAATTGAAAACTTGTGGAAGGAGCTCAAGATTAAAGTCCACATGAGACACCCAAAGAACCTAGATAACTTGGAGAAGATCTGCATGGAGGAGTGGGCCAAGATAACTCCAGAGACCTGTGCCGGCCTGATCAGGTCTTTATAAAAGGCGATTATTAGCTGTAATTGCAAACAAGGGTTATTCCACAAAATATTAAACCTAGGGGTTGAATAATAATTGACCCACACTTTTATGTTGAAAATTTATTAAAATTTAACTGAGCAACATAACTTGTTGGTTTGTAAGATTTATGCGTCTGTTAATAAATCCTGCTCTTGTTTGAAGTTTGCAGGCTCTAACTTATTTGCATCTTATCAAACCTGCTAAATCTGCAGGGGGTTGAATACTACTTGTAGGCACTGTATACATATTGATGAGATCTCCTCTGAGACGTCTTTTTTTTCTATTCAAATGATTTTTATTAGGTTTTGTAGTTAGCAAATCTTGAAATCTTGCGTTAGGGGTGCTTCACACACAGCGAGCTCACTGCCGAGATCGCTGCTGAGTCACGCTTTTTGTGACGCAGCAGTGACCTCATTAGCGATCTCGCTGTGTGTGACACTGAGCAGCGATCTGGCCCCTGCTGCGAGATCGCTGCTCGTTACACACAGCCCTGGTTCGTTTTCTTCAAAGCCGCTCTCCTGCTGTGACACACAGATCGCTGTGTGTGACAGCAAGAGAGCGACAAATGAAGCGAGCAGGGAGCAGGAGCCGGCGTCTGACAGCTGAGGTAAGCTGTATCCAAGATAAACATCGGGTAACCAAGGTGGTTACCCGATATTTACCTTAGTTACCAGCCTCCGCAGCTCTCACGCTGCCTGTGCTGCCGGCTCCGGCTCTCTGCACATGTAGCTGCTGTACACATCGGGTTAATTAACCCGATGTGTACAGCAGCTAGGAGAGCAAGGAGCCAGCGCTCAGTGTGCGCGGCTCCCTGCTCTCTGCACATGTAGCTGCATTACACATCGGGTTAATTAACCCGATGTGTACTGTAGCTAGGAGAGCAAGGAGCCAGCGCTCAGTGTGCGCGGCTCCCTGCTCCCTGCTCACACTGGTAACTAATGTAAACATCGGGTAACCATACCCGATGTTTACCTTAGTTACCAGTCTCCGCAGCTTCCAGACGGCGGCTCCGTGCAAGCGCAGCGTCGCTTGCACGTCGCTGCTGGCTGGGGGCTGTTCACTGGTCGCTGGTGAGATCTGCCTGTTTGACAGCTCACCAGCGACCATGTAGCGATGCAGCAGCGATCCTGACCAGGTCAGATCGCTGGTCGGATCGCTGCTGCATCGCTAAGTGTGAAGGTACCCTTACAAAATTTAAGGACACATAGATAGTAAAGCAAGGTTAAGAAAATGCACATATTTTGACCCTCCAGTTTGTTAGTGTTGATACATCAAGCAGTATATTTTGTTGGTCAAATCAATTGCTTATGAATTAACTTTTTGCAAAACATAACTAAACAACAAATAAAATTAACAACTTCCTGACATGGATTCCGTAGACAGTCCAGCAGATTTGCGAGATCAGAAACCTATAATTCTAGTGCGTTTTAGATCAGGGAGGTATCAAAGACTAGAGCTTCAAGCCTGGAATTATTAGTGAGCTTGTATTGCTCAAATATAGTTAGTGTTTTCTTAACGTCAGTTGGGCTATATAGTCTGTCGGTGATTGGGCTCTGGCCATGGGTGAGACGTCTTTTTTGTAAGCTAAACATATCTAACTTTTTCAACCTCTCATCATATGGGCGGCCTCCATTCCTTGTAGTAGTCTAGTTGCCCACCTTTGAACTGACTAACTTCTGAATGTCCTTTTTAATGTGGAGCCCAAAACTGGATCCCATATTCCAGAAGGGGCTTTACAAGTGATTTATAGAGGGGTTACAATACGTTGGGATCCCGGGATCTAATCTTTTGATACACCCTAAAATCTTGTTTGCTTTAGCAGCTGCTGCCTGACATTGAGTGCTGCTGCTTTTGTTTTTGTTTTTTTGCCCCAACATCATGCTACCCTCAGATTATAGCAAAAGCCTGCTGACATATTCCATTTAATGGTGCCTAATGTTTACACTCCACACTTTTGAGATCTTTGTACTCTGAATTAATACTTGGTAGTGAAACTACATAGATACTGCATAGATACTAGTGATACTACATAGTTACTTCTGGTTGATTACCGTTTTTCTTGTCCTGCGTGGATCACCGAATTATGAAACTGTTTCCTAGCCCAATCCATTGCTCCTTGGATGAGAGTTTGCGGATCCCTTTCCTTCTTTTCTCTATCTGCTCTGATATATAAAGTCCTCCACGTTCATGCAAATTCTCTGAATCTGATTGAATGGAATATTTCCCAGCCAGCTGGTATCTTTTATTTTATTCGGCGTGTATATGACCCGGGGATACGCTTTCGAAACGCGTCATGAGATTTCTTTATTACATGATTTCCAATCCCTCTAGTAGCCGCATTTTATTACATCGAGGAGTCCACATTCTTCGCTTTTACATACTTGATATTTAAACAGAGAGAAGAGTGACCCCACTAGTGATCCTATATGGTGGGGGGGCAATGTATCTAGGATGATAGATGTCACCAGAGATTGCATGTGATTTTTAGATTTTATCATGACCAATCCTGTGCTGAAGCCTTGGATATTGTGACGGCGCCCTCGTCCTTCAAGAAGACACACTCCTTGCAATTTCCTCAACAATCCAAAACGTAGCGAAGATTGCTTTTCTGTTTTGAGACTTTAGTATTGGTCTTGGAATTGGTATTCTAAACACCTGCTTATTTCTGACACCTCCTTTTTGATTTTGAAGAATATACAGCACCAACATATTCTGCATGGTTTACAAACATCATCACTGTCCCCATTGGGGCTCGCAATCTAAATTCTCTATCGGTCTTTGTATTTTCTCCCAGTGTCTTCGTGGGTTTCCTCCAGTTTCCTCCCACACTACAAACTCCTTGCAGATGTCGTCCTTGGTGGGATTTGAGCCCAGGACCCTCAGTCGATTGCTTTGTTATGCTCATTAAGAAACTGTAAAAGTAAAGCTGCTTTCACACATCCGGTTTTTGCAGTGCGGCTCAATCCGGCTCAAAAACCTATGCAACGGATGTGGCGAAAAAAACGGATCCGTTGCATAGGTTTTTCCATGTGGCCCGTCCGTTTTTTGACGGATGCAGATTGATACTGAGCATGCGCAGTGCAAAAAAAACGCATCCGGTGTCCATAGGCTTGCATTGTAAATCGTGCCGGATCCGGCGCGATGCGTTTTTTTCGCCGCAGACAAAAACGTACGCTTCAATGTTTCATCTGGCCGCTGCATCAGCTAAATATGCCGCATACGGCAAAAAACGGACGCAATGCAATGTGGCACAATCCGGCGCTAATAAGTCTGAGGAAAAACCGCACCCGGCGTAAAAAAAAACCTGATGCGGTTTTCCCGCAAAGCGCCGTATTTTGCCGCACTGCAAAAACCGGATGTGTGAAAGCAGCCTAAGGCGTCCTCCACATCCACATGGTTCAGGAACAAAGATCAGAGGGAACCTGTTCAGGATGTGAACCCATTGGCTTACTGCTGACACCACTGATTTGGTTGATAGTTTTTCCGTCATGGTGGCCACCATTCGGCACTATTTTTTATTTTTTATCCAGTTTTTATGGTGACAGAGTTGAGAGCCATAACAGAAAAGTAAATAGTGCTAAATATTCCAAGGTTAATCCCTCTTTTTCAAATGTCTTGGATCGACTCCTGTTTCCCAAATGGGGGTCCTGGGACCCTCGTCCCACCTGGTTGAGGCAACTCTCACATCCAGGTGAAGAATAAATAGACAGGTGGCTACAAATATAAATTCTATAGGAGTTCCCAAAGCCGCTAGACATGGTTACTGTCCTGTAGCTTTCCTGGAGTACCCCCGTTAATTGCCCAGGTCTTACAAGCGTTGCCCCTGTTGCAGTGCATCACTGATAATTATGCGTATGCACAATCAATATTCTTTATAGTCTGGGACAACAAAGGCACTTTGGAGTTGTACACCAAAAATAGGATTTTTAAAGGGTGGTTGTTCCACTCTTTATAAATGGGTATTTCAGATACTGCTTGTGAATGGAAGTAATTGTGCCATTTACAGGTGCTTAAAATTTTCAGCTGTTCCTGAGTTATTACCACTTTTTTCTTTTGTTTACTGACTGTTGCCTTGGAGACCGACCGCTGCTGGACTGCAGAACATGTGCAGTGCTTGCAAGACCTTTACTGGCAAGGTTGTAAGCGCCGTATTGGATCGCTGGAGTGCGCCGTTACATTGTAATACCGGTTAGCTCCAGTCCAGCACTTACAAGCCAGACAGTGGCGGTGGTTTGTCTCCTAGGCAACAAACTGTAAACAATAGAACATATGCAGTGCTTGCAAGACCTTTATTACAGTGCTTACAACCTTGAAAGTAAAGGTCTTGCAAGCACTGTGCATGTTCTGCAGTCTAGCATTGTTTACAGTTTGTTGCCTAGGAGACAGACCACCGCTACGGTCTAGCTTGTAAGTGCTGGACTGGAGCTAACTAGTATTCGAATGTAAAAGCGCACTCCAGCGATCCTGGGTAACTTTATTACACTGCGTACAACCTTGAAAGTAAAGTTACCCAGGATCACTGGAGTGCGCTTTTACATTCGAATGCTAGTTAGCTCCAGTTCAGCACTTACAAGCTAGACATTAGCGGTGGTCTGTCTCCTAGGTAACAAACTGTAAACAATAGAACATGTGCAGTGCTTGCTTGCAAGACCTTTTACTTTTCATGGTTGTACGCAGTGTAATAAAGTTACCCAGGATCGCTGGAGTGCGCTGTTACATTCGAATACTAGTTGGCTCCAGTTCAGCACTTACAAGCTAGACAGTAGCGGTGGTCTGTCTCCTAGGCAACAAACAGTAAACAATGCTAGACTGCAGAACATGCACAGTGCTTGCAAGACCTTTACTGTCAAGGTTGTAAGCATTGTATTGGATCGCTTGGAGTGCGCCGGTACATTTGAATATCTGTTAGATCCAGTCCAGCACTTACAAGCCATATATTAGCGGTGGTCTGTCTCCTAGGCAACAAACAGTAAACAATGCCAGACTGCAGAACATGCGCAGTGCTTGCAAGACCTTTACTGTCAAGGTTGTAAGTACTGTATTGGATCACTGGAGTGCACCGTTACATTTGAATGCTAGCTCCAGTCCAGCACTTACAAGCCAAATATTAGCGGTGGTCGGTCTCCTAGGCAACAAACTGTAAACAATGCCAGACTGCAGAACATGCGCAGTGCTTGCAAGACCTTTACTGTCAAGGTTGTAAGCACCGTATTGGATCGCTGGAGTGCGCCGTTACACTCTTAATACCGGTTAGCTCCAGTCCAGCACTTACAAGCCAGACAGTGGCGGTGGTCTGTCTCCTAGGCAACAAACTGTAAACAATAGAACATATGCAGTGCTTGCAAGACATTTATTACAGTGCTTACAACCTTGAAAGTAAAGGTCTTGCAATCACTGAGCATGTTCTGCAGTCTAGCATTGTTTACAGTTTGTTGCCTAGGAGACAGACCACCGCTAATGTCTAGCTTGTAAGTGCTGGACTGGAGCTAATCTGTATTAGAATGTGAAAGCGCACTCCAGCGATCCTAGCCAGCTTTATTACAGTGCTTACAACCTTGAAAGTAAAGGTCTTGCAAGCACTGAGCATGTTCTGCAGTCTAGCATTGTTTACAGTTTGTTACCTAGGAGACAGACCACCGCTAATGTCTAGCTTGTAAGTGCTGAACTGGAGCTAACTAGCATTCGAATGTAAAAGCGCACTCCAGTGATCCTGGGTAACTTTACTTTCAAGGTTGTACGCAGTGTAATAAAGTTACCCAGGATCGCTGGAGTGCGCTGTTACATTCGAATACTAGTTAGCTCCAGTCCAGCACTTACAAGCTAGACAGTAGCGGTGGTCTGTCTCCTAGGCAACAAACAGTAAACAATGCTAGACTGCAGAACATGCACAGTGCTTGCAAGACCTTTACTGTCAAGGTTGTAAGCACTGTATTGGATCGCTTGGAGTGCGCCGGTACATTTGAATATCTGTTAGATCCAGTCCAGCACTTACAAGCCATATATTAGCGGTGGTCTGTCTCCTAGGCAACAAACTGTAAACCATGCCAGACTGCAGAACATGTGCAGTGCTTGCAAGACCTTTACTGTCAAGGTTGTAAGCACCATATTGGATCACTGGAGTGCGCCATTACATTTGAATGCTAGCTCCAGTCCAGCACTTACAAGCCAAATATTAGCGGTGGTCGGTCTCCTAGGCAACAAACTGTAAACAAAAGTATCAATATCTCAAGAATGGCTGAAAATTGTAATAAACGGTAAATTACAAAAGTGCTTGTTTTTGGAAGCACTGTCCAAAAATTATCATCTTCAAAGATGGCGATTTTGACAAGTTGTTTATATGAAGCATAAATTAGGTGCATTGTGTGATGGCCTTTTAATTGTAAGCCTGAGTCTCGCCATTAATAGAGCTGTAATAGTTCCTCTGAGCCGCAGCTCCGTTTGGTTAAAAGGACGCAGACCAAATAATGCATCTTGTCTGATGAATTATTGATATTCCGTCTGTAGCCTTGTATTGCTACGGCGCCTCGTAATACAGGACACATCTGCGACCCCCCCATCCATTCATCTAATCAGTCCGCCACGCCGTAATGACAACTTATTTACCTGTTCAGTGCTGAGACCTTGAGAAACAGCAATGAATTCAACATTTTATTCCTCCAGCCAATGTTCCCGAGCCCGGAGAACATGGCATTCAGCTGATCTTGACACAAAAGGTCAGGCAATATTATGCGGCTTGTTTGCAATGCTATTAATTGCTCTCCCGTTGTTCTGGTCTACTGGGCACTGTTGCATGAAAGGGCAGCGCACTGCAGAGCCGAGAAGTAAATATTACCCTCCGCTGCAGCGCTTCTTGTAGGCATAGGCTTATTTACTAAGATAGAGAAACTGGAGGGGGGAAAAAAATAAAAATGTATAGCCCGTATCCATGGCAACCCATCATTTCTTGACACTGTCCACACTTTTGCAAATTACATACTAGAAAGAAGATGATTGCATCCAGTATTCCTGGCGAATGACGAGAAGATTCCACAAGTGTCGGTCATTATTTATTTTTCTTTTAGGGTCTTAAATCTTTTTTTTTTTTTTTTTTTATTTTATATGCTTTAACATCAATATGCTGTACTGAGAAATGTTATCATATGTTTATGCAACAGTTTTCTTAAAATCTTGCATAGAAAAAACCCTTTTTCAATGAAGTTTATGTTTAATCTTTCTTTATTAAAGTAAACAACCCCACCGGCGTCACCGCGGCTTCCGTAGGTTATGCGGAAGGAAGGAGGTGGGCGGGATGTTTACATAAGGCACGCATATGACATGTAACCACCTTTTATAATACAGACAATCTCATAGTTTCATAGTTTTTTAAGGTTGAAGGGAGACTCTAAGGCGGGCTTTGCACGTTGCGACATCGCAAGCCGATGCTGCGATGTCGCACGCGATAGTCCCCGCCCCCGTCGCAGGTACAATATCTTGTGAAAGCTGGCGTAGCGAAAACTATCGCTACACCAGCTTCACATGCACTCACCTGTCCTGCGACCGTCGCTCTGGCCGGCGACCCGCCTCCTTATTAAGGGGGCGGGTCGTGCGGCGTCACTGCGACGTCACACGGCAGGCGGCCAATAGGAGCGGAGGGGCGGAGATGAGCAGGATGTAAACATCCCGCCCACCTCCTTCCTTCCGCATAACCTACGGAAGCCGCGGTGACGCCGGTAGGAGATGTTCCTCGCTCCTGCGACTTCACACACAGCGATGTGTGCTGCCGCAGGAGCGAGGAACAACATAGGACCGTCGCATCAGCGTAATTATGGATTACGCCAACGCTGCACCGATGATACGATTACGACGCTTTTGCGCTCGTTAATCGTATCATCTAGGATTTACACACAACGATGTCGCCTGCGATGCCGGAAGCGCGTCACTTTCAATTTTACCCCACCGACATCGCACCTGCGATGTCGTAATGTGCAAAGCCTGCCTAAGTCCATCTAGTTCAACCCGTAGCCTAATATGTTTATCCAGAGGAAGGCAAAAAAAAACACAATGTGGCAAACAAGCTCCAATGGGGAAAAAAATTCCTTCCTGACTCCACATCCGGCAATCAGACTAGTTCCCTGGATCAACACCCTGTCATAAAATCTAATATACATAACTGGTAATATTACATTTTTCAAGAAATCTCCCTTCCAAAGGAGAACTACATCTTAAATAAAGCGAGGCTACTGCCAAAAACAAAAAAGAAAAGGAAAACATTTGAAGATTTAACGAGAACCAGAGAGAAAGGAAAGTAGCAAGGGGGAAAGATAAGGAAAAGGGGGAGAGAAGAGCAACAGAAAGAGAGGGAGGGAAGGCATGGTAGGGATTACCTCCCCAGTACTCGGGCCGCTACATTGGACTGACGTAACACACGTCATGCGTTACCAATAAGGTTCTGAAATGGTAGAGAATCAAGAGTCGGGGTCCAGGGGGTCCAGATCCTAAAAAATGTATATCATTGGTTTCTGACATTAGGGACTCCATCCTGTGGATAATGGCCATCTCCGCAAACCACTCCCTCACAGATGGCACCCCAGTCGATTTCCAGTATCTCGGGATCACCATGCGTGCCGCCGTAAGACAGTATCTCAGAAGGCCCGCTTTCTGTGATTTAAGCGATCCCGGGAGAATTGAAAGCAGCGCCATCTGAGGGGAACCCACCAACTGCTCTCCGCAAATCACAGCGTATGCTTTGAACACGGACCTCCAGAAAGGTTGTATCAATGGGCAGTCCCACCAGACATGCAGCATTGTCCCCCTTCCCCTTTCTACCTCCAGCAGCTATCTGAGACCCTGGGAAATATTGCGTGTAGAGTATCCGGGCACCTGTACCAACGGGTCAGAATCTTTATAATTTTTTTCCCTGTGCTGCACAGGCGATGGAAAATTTATGAGTGCGGATAAAGGACTTTTTCCAGTCCTCCTCAGGAATGGAAGTCCCCAAATCTCTATTCCACTTCTCGATATATATTTAAGGTCTCCCATGTCCGCCTCTGTAATCAGGAAGGAGTAAACCAGAGACTAGAGATGCCCGCAAAAACAATTGTTCAAATTTTGTGGGCTGAGCCGCAAAAAGCCCAAGTCTGTTGTCAATCATCAAGAAGGACCTAAGTTGAAGGTATTCCAGCCAAGCCGTTGGATGCCGACCCTCTGGGAGCAAAAGGGCCGAAAAGGGGGGTACTTCCAAACCGTGCAAAGTCTGGGCTATCCGTGTGTCCTCACCCCTCCTCCTACATATGCAATGAAGTTTAATGTAATTTGTCACCAGATTTTGCTATACAACGGCTGGATTGGTTATAGCAATCACTTGTCAGGACAGCTCCTCAGTGACCCTCCCCCCTGTGGCTGCGTATATCTCTCACTGCTCAGTATAAGCTGCAGCTGTCAGGCAGGGTGGATGGAGACTTGAGTTATTTCAAGTTTTAGCTGGACTCCTAAAATACTCATCTTTGCTTCAGAATTCTAAGTTTGACATGGATTTTCAAAGTAAATAATTCAGCCTCATCAGGTCTGAGATCTATGTAATAAAATTTCTTATCTGGTCATCTTTAATGGAAACCAGTCACTAGGTTTTTCCCCTATAAACTGCGGCCACCACCAGTGGGCTCTTATATGCAGAATTCTATAATACTGTATATAAGAGCCCAGGCCGCACTGTAGAACATAAAAATCACTTATATAATACTCAGCTAGGGGGCGGTACAGTCCAAAGGGAGTCGCTGCTCTCGGTCCGGCCCCTGCTGCGTCTTACGGGATCATCGTCCGCCTGTTCAGCCCTGTGTGGGTGATGCGTCCTGCGTCATTCACACAGGCTTCCATTGCGTTCCTGCTCATGCTGCAGGAAGAGCGATGCATTGTAATGCGCATGTGCGGGCGGTCTTTTTCTCACGCCAGCGCATTACAATACGTTGCTCTACCCGGAGCCAGGCAAATCAAGTGCGTTTCGCAGGACTGCAATGGCGGCCTCTGTGTGAATGACGCAGGACACGTCATTCAGATGGGGCTGAGCAGGAGGACGGCGACGGCACAAGATAGGAGGCGACGGACCAAGAGCAGCGACACCCTTCGGACCGGACCGCCCTGCAGGTGAGTATAATAAAAGGTTTTTTTGTTATATGGCTTGACCTGGGCTCTTATATATAGATTTTATAAAATCTATTTGTTTTGTTTGTTTTGAATATTTTTGCTACATTACGTAACTGCTGAGTGGGTTGTTGTTGTTTTGCTTTCAGACAAGATTTATGGAGCCAAAAAGGGTTCTCCCTCGTGACTCGACGTGTGGGACCTGCGGTTTCCTCTAGTGGTTAAAAGTGCAAGTCACCCTTATGTCTTAAATTAGTATTGAAATCAGCGCTGGTATAAAAGCTTCCATCATACTATAGATTTCCTTAAGTGTAACTTCTAAGATGCTAGTGATCATAAACCTATGTAGCAAATATATTTTCTTTTTTATTTTGGCTAGATAACATATGATTTCTGTCTGTGGCTTTTCATGGTTTTGGTTTTCTTTTTTTGTTTTACATTGACCTCATTTATATTTGATATTAGGCAGATCACTTTTCAATACCTTCTTTTAGTTACTTTTCTCTTTTTAATGGAGAATGAAAAAAAATATGTGTGTGTGTGTGTATATATATATATATATTACACTACAGACCAAATGTTTGGACACACCTTCTCATCTCTAGAACAACTGTTAAGAGGAGGCTTTGTGCAGCAGCCTTCATGGTAAAATAGCTGCTAGGAAACCACTGCTAAGGACAGGCAACAAACAGAAGAGACTTGTTTGGGCTAAAGAACACAAGGAATGGACATTAGACCAGTGGAAATCTGTGCTTTGGTCTGATGAGTCCAAATTTGAGATCTTTGGATCCAACCACCGTGTCTTTGTAGAAAAGGTGAACGGATGGACTCTACATGGCTGGTTCCCACCGTGAAGCATGGAGGAGGAGGTGTGATGGTGTGGGGGGGCTTTGCTGGTGACACTGTTGGGGAGTTATTCAAAATTGAAATCATACAGAACCAGCATGGCTACCACAGCATCTTGCAGCGGCGTGCTATTCCATCTGGTTCGCGTTCAGTTGGACCATTATTTATTTTTCAACAGGACAATGACCCCAAACACACCTCCAGGCTGTGTAAGGGCTATTTGACTAAGAAGGAGAGTGATGGGGTGCTACGCCAAATGACCTGGCCTCCACAGTCAACAGACCTGAACCCAATCGAGATGGTTTGGGGTGAGCTGGACCGCAGAGTGAAGGCAAAAGGGCCAACAAGTGCTAAGCATCTCTGGGAACTCATTCAAGACTGTTGGAAAACCATTTCCGGTGACCACCTCTTGAAGCTCATCAAGAGAATGCAAAGAGTGTGCAAAGCAGTAATCACAGCAAAAGGTGGCTACTTTGAAGAACCTAGAATATACAGCATATTTTCAGTTGTTTCACACTTTTTTTTTTTTTTTTTTTTTTTTTTTAAAGTATTTCATTCCACATGTTTTAATTCATAGTTTTGATGCCTTCAATGTGAATCTACAATTTTCAGAGTCCTGAAAATAAAGAAAACTCTAAATGAGGTGTGTCCAAACTTTTGGTCTGCATTGTATGTATGTGTGTATATGTATGTGTGTGTGTGTAAATATATATATATATATATATATATATATATATATATATATATATATATATATATATATATATATATATATATATATATATATATATATATTAATACTTTGTGTGTATGTATGTGTATGTATATGTGTATATATATGTATGTATGTATATATATATATATATATATATATATATATATATATATATATATATATATATATATATATATATATATATATATAATATATAGCTGCAGAAAAAAAATGCAACGTGTGAACATAGCCTGAATGTTGTCTTTTTTTTTTTTTTCCCTCTTATTGTTCCATTCTTAAAAAAAAAACAACAAAAACCCCCCAAAACATAGAACTGAAGCCTAATAATCCAAGGGGCTCCTCTGATTCCATAACTGATGCTCCGTATTATTTCCTCCGCCTGTCCCTTCCTGGAGCAGAGTAGCCAGAGGAGCCTAAGGCTACTTTCACACCTCCGGTTTTTGCTCTGCGGCACAATACGGCGTTCTGCAGGAAAACCGCAACCGTTTTTTTTTTACGCCGGTTGCGGGTTTTTTTGCATAGACTTACATTAGTGCCGTATTGTGCCGCAGGGGCTTGCGTTCGGTCCGGTTTTTGCCGCATGCGGCAGATTTAGCCGATGCTGCGGCTGGATAGAACGTTCCCTGCAACGTTTTTTTCTTCGGCAATAAAAACCGCATCGCACCGCATCCGGCCGCTGCAGCGCATTTTTCAATGCATGCCTATGGACGCCGGATGCGGCGCGATGCGGAAAAAAACGCATCCGGCCGCCGCATGTGGTTTCTTCCACTGCGCATGCTCAGTAGCGTGCCGCAACCGGAAAAAAAAACGGACCGGCCGCATGTTAAAACTTATGCAAAGGATGCGGTGTTTTCGCCGCATCCGTTGCATAGGTTTCACAGCCGGATTGAGCCGCACGGCTCAAACAGGATGTGTGAAAGTAGCCTTAGTGTTGCTGCTTGTCTGTAAACTTCACCATTTCGGAGCCTATGGACATGGAGGGGAAGCCAGACATGACACCCGGCCCGTCCATGCAATACAAAGTGTACAATCCTTCATTTATTTATTTTCCTGTTACACAGAGTAATCCACATACACAAGACTCCAAGAATCAGGACTGGTCTTGTGGCTCGTCTACTGTTCCTATGGAAACCTATAAAGCTGTAATTAGGGTTTTAAGTAATATTCTGAGTAGGGGAAAAATACATACATACCGTATTTACAAATATATAGGCGCAAAAGTTTTGGATAGGTGTAGCAAAAAATACTACAAAGTAAAACTGCTTTCCAAAATAGAAATAGTCATGGTTAATTTTTAACAAAATGCAAAGTGATTGAAAGAAAGAAGTCTAAATTCCTTCCATGTTTGGGGTGACCATCTTTGTCTTCATCGCTTCTTCTCGGTCACTTGTACACCGTTTTTGAAGGATGTCCGCATAGCGGTTTTTCCAAACATCTTGGAGAACCAACCCCAGATCTTCTGCATGAATCCTTCTGTCTCTTCATGTGATTCCAGACAGATGGGATGATATGAGATCTGGTCTTTTTGGGGACCCAGATCATCCCTTCCAGAGCCTCTTTGGGACCTGGATCATCCTTTCCAGGGCTCTTTGGGTACCTGGTTCATCCCTTCCAGGGCACTGTGGGGTGCCGGATCTTTACTTCCCAGGCACTGCGGTGTGCCGGATCTGTACTTCCGGGGCCTTGCAGGGTGCAAGATCTGTACTTCCGGGGCCTTGCGGGGTGCCAGATCTGTACTTCCGGGGCCTTGCAGGGTGCCGAATCTATACTTTTGGGGCCTTGCGGGGTGCCGGATTTATACTTCCAGGGCCTTGCGGGGTGCCGGATCTATACTTCCAATGCACTGCCGGGTGCCGGATCTTTACTTCCAGGGCACTGCCGGGTGCCGGATCTTTACTTCCAGGGCACTGCGGGGTGCCGGATCTTTACTTCCAGGGCCTTGCGGGGCGCCGGATCTTTACTTCCAGGGCCTTGCGGGGCGCCGGATCTTTACTTCCAGGGCACTGCGGGGCGCCGGATCTTTACTTCCAGGGCACTGCGGGGTGCCGAATCTTTACTTCCAGGGCACTGCGGGGGCTGGATCTTGACTTGCAGGTCTCCTCGCTCTTCTTTAAGATTGTTCTGAAGATTGTTCTTAATGACACCGACTGGATGTTTGGGGTCAGTCCAAATGTGAGTGTTGGGTTAATAAAAATCCTGACTCTTTTCTTGACGTTTCTAGTGCTGCCTTATCTGTAGACATTGGTTGTTGTTCAGGGCTCTTGCGTATTAAGACCCTTCCATCCATAGATTGACTGCTTCTCTGCTGGAACTGATTTGTTGCTTGACAGAAGCGTTTCCAGTAATTACTGGAAAAACCGGAGTCACGCAAGGAGCACGGGATCCGGAGAATGTTCCTGTGTATTAAAAATAATAGCTTGTGATTTGTCACATTAATCAGTTGAATAACTCCTTTTAATTGCGGCGGTGGAGGTGATGGGGGAGCGTGCGGCGAGGGGGAGCGTGCGGCGGGGAGAGCGTGTGGCGGGGGATCCTGCGGGCGGTGCAGGCCGGTGCCTCATTGTTTCTCACAGTCTAGTTATATTGGAGCTAAGCTCTTCCCAACTAAAAAGCGGAAAAATCAGGGTTCATTAAAAGTGCAGCCAGGCAAGTGCCGGTCACGGTTTGGTTATTTGTGCACGTTTTATGAATGTTTTCTGTATTGGTGTTTGTAGCTTCACTACGCAATAAAAATATCTCTGTTATCATCACTTTAATCGGGGACAACCACATGGGGACATCACACCATCACTGGGATTGGGGGGCATGGTGAGGCCACGCCGCCGAATGGACCACGGGGTCCACAGCTAGGCCACACCACTGTAGAGACCACAGAGCGCACGGTGAGGCCACAGCAGGGACCATGGGCCGCACGGTGAAGCCACAGCAGGGACTATGGGGCGTATGGTGAGGCCACACCAGGCACCTCGGGATGCTCAGTGGGGCTACACCACCAAAGAAACCACAGGGCACACGGTGAGGCTACTCCACTGCAGGGACCATGGGGCTCATGGTGAGGCCACTCCACCGCAGGGACAATGGGACGCATGGTGAGGCCACTCCACCGCAGGGACCATGGGGCGCATGGTGAGGCCACTCCACCGCAGGGACCATGGGGCGCATGGTGAGGCCACTCCACCGCAGGGACCATGGGGCGCATGGTGAGGCCACTCCACCGCAGGGACCATGGGGCGCATGGTGAGGCCACTTCACTGCAGGGACCATAGGGCGCATAGCGAGGCCGCTCCACAGCAGAAAAGCAGGGACCATGGGGTACAGCGGTGACAATGGGGTTGCATTCCACCGAAGGAACCACAGGAGAATGGTTAGGCTAAAGCACTGCAGGGACCATGAGGTGCACGGTGAGGCTATGCCATTTCAGGGATTATTGGGCGCACGATGTCTATGGTTGTGGAGTCTCCAGAAACTTCTGGTCCATAAATATACAAGTATAATGCAAAAAAAATGTCATGGCATAGCGACTTCTCCACGTCTCCTGGGGTTAAACATAACATAATGTTAAAGGAGTTGTTGGATGTGAAGCTTTTAGGCCACATCCGGCACCCCGGCTAGAATGGGCTTCTCCGGCACACGTGCTCCAGTACAGCGGATCTCCTTTTCTATCTTGATTTTCTATTGACGTCGTTCACACCAACAGTTGCAGATTTTCCCTGTAGAATATAAACCAAAAAAAAGAAATCTGCAACTTAATCTCTGCAAATCTTCTACAAATCCCCCCTTAGTGGCTGTGGCCGGCGGCTCGCACCGGCACGCTCATGATGACGTCACGACGAGCGAATAATCCCGCTCTCATCACCTAATTACACACTCCTGAGTTTACGCTGCCGGACGATCCGCAATGACGTCACATCTGCTCCACTTATAACCTGCGGTGTCTCTTAGCGGTTACATTAATGGCCTCTTTTCCCTGTTCGTTGGGTTATTTTGCTTTTTGAGTAAATGACAAGACGAGTCCCAACAACCAACGGACATGTAAAAGATAAAGTCAGGTAGTTTACAGGCCGCCAACGCCCGGCGCGGATTGTGCTGTAATCCTGGCAAGCCGGGGACTGAAGAAGGATGTCACAGGGAGAAACGGACACTAAATCCGGCGCTGATCCGTTAATGTTACAGTTTTACATTTTGAAAGTGAAAATGCAAAAATGTGCAAAAGTTTTATAACTTATAAACAATATCTGGCCGCCTGATTATAGATTTATGCAGCATCTTTACATATTTCTTTTTGTTCTTTTCTTATAGGCGCCATGCCAGCTCCTGAGCAGACTCCCATGATGGAAGAGGGGCTGCAAAAAGCCCCCCAGGATGCTCCCTCCACCGCAGGCGTGGAGCCAGAGTCCACAGCCACAAACATTCTGGCATCTGTAAAAGAACAGGTGAGTGTTTATTGAGGTTTTTGTATGTGAAAAGTAAACTTCTATGTATAGCGTTATAGTGTACTCGTCTCCTCCTGCCCGGGGACGTCATGACCGTGGGTGGGACGCTCCGCAGATTACCGTTGGTCATAGGGAAAAAGAAAACTGCTTCATTGTAAGGGTGTTTTCACACGGAGGTCTGTTACTGAATTTTAGGAGCAGAAACCACCAAAAGTTCATAATAAACAAGTTTTGATTGGAGAATTGAAGCATGTCTGTTCCGAAAAACTAAAAAAAACCCCTCAGTGTGAACACGCCCTAAAGATAAATGTTTGCGTAGCTTTCCAGTTACTGCTATTATGTGCAGCTATTGCCTTGTTAGCCACGTTTTAACCTTTTCTGTGATGTTTCAAATGTGATTTTTGTTTTATGGAAACCCTGAAAATGTAACTTTGCAAGGCAGCGTGCCGCGCCAAAAAAGGAGCAGCGTGCCGCTCCAAAAAAGGGGCAGCGTGCCGCTCCAAAAAAGGGGCAGCGTGCCGCTCCAAAAAAGGGGCAGCGTGCCGCTCCAAAAAAGGGGCAGCGTGCCGCTCCAAAAAAAGGGGCAGCGTGCCGCTCCAAAAAAAGGGGCAGCGTGCCGCTCCAAAAAAAGGGGCAGCGTGCCGCTCCAAAAAAAGGGGCAGCGTGCCGCTCCAAAAAAAGGGGCAGCGTGCCGCTCCAAAAAAAGGGGCAGCGTGCCGCTCCAAAAAAAGGGGCAGCGTGCCGCTCCAAAAAAAGGGGCAGCGTGCCGCTCCAAAAAAAGGGGCAGCGTGCCGCTCCAAAAAAAGGGGCAGCGTGCCGCTCCAAAAAAAGGGGCAGCCTGCCGCTCCAAAAAAAGGGGCAGCGTGCCGCTCCAAAAAAAGGGGCAGCGTGCCGCTCCAAAAAAAGGGGCAGCGTGCCGCTCCAAAAAAAGGGGCAGCGTGCCGCTCCAAAAAAAGGGGCAGCGTGCCGCTCCAAAAAAAGGGGCAGCGTGCCGCTCCAAAAAAAGGGGCAGCGTGCCGCTCCAAAAAAAGGGGCAGCGTGCCGCTCCAAAAAAAGGGGCAGCGTGCCGCTCCAAAAAAAGGGGCAGCGTGCCGCTCCAAAAAAAGGGGCAGCGTGCCGCTCCAAAAAAAGGGGCAGCGTGCCGCTCCAAAAAAAGGGGCAGCGTGCCGCTCCAAAAAAAGGGGCAGCGTGCCGCTCCAAAAAAAGGGGCAGCGTGCCGCTCCAAAAAAAGGGGCAGCGTGCCGCTCCAAAAAAAGGGGCAGCGTGCCGCTCCAAAAAAAGGGGCAGCGTGCCGCTCCAAAAAAAGGGGCAGCGTGCCGCTCCAAAAAAAGGGGCAGCGTGCCGCTCCAAAAAAAGGGGCAGCGTGCCGCTCCAAAAAAAGGGGCAGCGTGCCGCTCCAAAAAAAGGGGCAGCGTGCCGCTCCAAAAAAAGGGGCAGCGTGCCGCTCCAAAAAAAGGGGCAGCGTGCCGCTCCAAAAAAAGGGGCAGCGTGCCGCTCCAAAAAAAGGGGCAGCGTGCCGCTCCAAAAAAAGGGGCAGCGTGCCGCTCCAAAAAAAGGGGCAGCGTGCCGCTCCAAAAAGCGGGGCAGCGGTGCCGCGCAAGAAAACTGGGAGGAATCCCAACTGCCTGACACTTTTAATGTCAAGGGAGTGTCTGGAGACCCCAGATGGTAGGCCGATCACCCCCCGTTTCTGTTCCAAAAAAACCCTGAGTGGGAACATGCCCTAAAAATAAATGTTTGCGTAGCTTTCCAGTTACTTTCCAAAAAGGGGCAGCGTTCCGCTCCAAAAAACAGCAGCCTGCTGCTCCTAAAAGGGGCAGCGTGCTGTGCAAGAAAACGAAGCAGCATGCCGCTCCAAAAAGGGGTAGCGTGCCTCTCCAGATAATGGGGTAGCGTGCCTCTCCAGATAATGGGGCAGCGTGCCGCTCCAGATAATGGGGCAGCGTGCCGCTCCAGAAAACGTGCAGGAATCTCAACTGCCTGATCCTTTGATGCCAAGGGAGTGTCTGGAGACTTCAGATGGTAGGCCGATCACCCCCACCCCTCCTAACTGTCATCTCCATTTGATGGGGGCCCTAACTTCATAGTGATGTAGTCCTTAGTCCATATTTCTATCATGAAGTTCACAATATTAACCCAATTTTGGCTCATCGGTCATGGTGGTGGGATAAATCTGCCCTCGTTATTTCTTGTTAATAACCGGTATCCGTCAGTCTGGTATCGTTCTCTCTGTAGCCCCGTATGGCTCTTTAGGGTAACATTACTCCTTGGCAGTTGTTTCTATGGATTTTTTTTACTCATTTACGGCTTTATTATAGGCCGTGCAGTTTTATATCGATCGCCGTGCGCCCGATCAGTATATTGCTCAGGACAAAGGACTGTCTGCCGATTCATAGTGGGTTTTGTTTTGTTTTTTTTTTTTCCTTCTTCTTCTTAAATCAATCGAACAACATGCACAACCGCACATCTGAGCGAAGAGATGGGGTCGCCGGCCTTTACACGGAGCCGTTCAGGTAGCTGTGGTGATCTGCCGCCTGCAAGGACGGAGCTGATATGAGACGCTTAGTGGAGTTGTGCTTCGCACCGGGTGGCGGTCTTATGGGTATCGGGAGAGATTCTTATGTGCCGACGTCATGTCCTACAGCCGACACCCACCCGGCTCCACTACAAAAAGGGCCTCTCATCCTGCAGCATGGCGTATTATGGTCTAGGGCTCGATCTGTACTAGGTTTTATTATTTTGCATGCATGAGGATAGTATAAGACATCTAGGCATGCATTCAACCCAACCTGCCCCCCTTCATGACCAGAGACGTTATAGACGACCAGAAAGACGTGACCCCAAAAGTGTCTTTAGTGGGCACAGTCACTCTGTTTTGTGCAGACGATTGTTTTTTGGGTCTATGTTCGATCTGACAAAACATCGGATGACACTCGGATCAATGTTTTATGGGGCTGTGCACAAGTCTGTTTTTTTTTTTAACCATTCTTGGACCTAGGGTCCGAGGAAAATATTGCAAAGAGCCACAGTTGGATCCATTTATCACATCACACTCGATTACGCAAGTCCATGAGCCTCGGGAGAACATCAAACTGCACTCTGATGACATCTGAATGCAAACCGATTTTCACATAGATTTTCACCGATATCCCCCCCCCCCCATCTTCTCCTCATCCAAGAAAATCTGGTCATAGTTTGATCAGGTTATGATCTGCATAATTGGCCCTATTCTCATGGATCAGATTATATGCCCGTTTGCACCTGGCCTACAAAAAAGTTTAATTTTGTTCCATTTGTGGCAATGGAGATGCAACAGACTCAAGTTGTCCAGACCTTATTTCCAGCCTATATGGATTGATTGATGCCATTGAGGACCGGGATCTTAATCCTAAGCCCTGGCCTAAAGGCCGTTAATGGAATCATATGTTGTGCAATTGTGTGAACAGCTCGTCTTGACTCTGCAGCATCTCCACCTCCTTTACTGCTTAGACTGAACTCACGTATGGCGCGATTAGGGCATTAAATGTTTTATAAAAGCTTGGACCCCAAACCTTTCCAGTAATGTAAGTGAATAAAATGACAGTACTCCACCCTTCAAGGTTCTCTACCACTGCTGCAGCCTCAGCGTCTTGGCTGCAGCGGAGATGTGACATCACAACTGCAGCCGAAACTGACACCTGAGGAGGGGGGTACAATTTTTTTGTTGCAGTTTGTTGCCCAAAACTACATGTCTTTCCTTCTCCCAGCAAAGTCTATATAGTTACGAGTACCGAGCACCTCAGCATGGTAGTGCCCGCTCATCACTAGTTACCAGTACTGAGCACCTGAGCATGGTAGTGCCCGCTCATCGCTAGTTACCAGTACTGAGCACCCGAGCATGGTAGTGCCCGCTCATCACTAGTTACCAGTACTGAACACCCGAGCATGGTAGTGCCCACTCATCACTAGTTACCAGTACTGAGCACCTGAGCATGGTAGTGCCCGCTCATCACTAGTTACCAGTACTGAACACCCGAGCATGGTAGTGCCCGCTCATCACTAGTTACAAGTATCGAGCACCTGAGCATGGTAGTGCCCGCTCATCGCTAGTTACCAGTACTGAGCACCTGAGCATGGTAGTGCCCGCTCATCACTAGTTACGAGTACTGAGCTCTCGAGCATGGTAGTGCCCGCTCATCACTAGTTACGAGTACAGAGCACCCGAGCATGGTAGTGCCCGCTCATCACTAGTTACCAGTACTGAGCACCTGAGCATGGTAGTGCCCGCTCATCACTAGTTACCAGTACTGAGCACCCGAGCATGGTAGTGCCCGCTCATCACTAGTTACCAGTACTGAGCACCCGAGCATGGTAGTGCCCGCTCATCACTAGTTACCAGTACTGAGCACCTGAGCATGGTAGTGCCCGCTCATCACTAGTTACCAGTACTGAGCACCCGAGCATGGTAGTGCCCGCTCATCACTAGTTACCAGTACTGAGCACCCGAGCATGGTAGTGCCCGCTCATCACTAGTTACCAGTACTGAGCACCTGAGCATGGTAGTGCTCACTCATCACTAGTGGCGATCAGGAGGGGGGTACTATTTTTTTGTTGCAGTTTGTTGCCCAAAACTACATGTCTTTCCTTCTCCCAGCAAAGTCTATATAGTTACGAGTACCGAGCACCTCAGCATGGTAGTGCCCGCTCATCACTAGTTACGAGTACTGAGCTCTCGAGCATGGTAGTGCCCGCTCATCACTAGTTACGAGTACAGAGCACCCGAGCATGGTAGTGCCCGCTCATCACTAGTTACCAGTACTGAACACCTGAGGATGGTAGTGCCCGCTCATCGCTAGTTACCAGTACTGAGCACCTGAGCATGGTAGTGCCCGCTCATTACTAGTTACGAGTACTGAGCTCTCGAGCATGGTAGTGCCCGCTCATTACTAGTTACCAGTACTGAGCACCCGAGCATGGTAGTGCCCACTCATCACTAGTTACCAGTACTGAGCACCCGAGCATCGTAGTGCCCGCTCATCACTAGTTACCAGTACTGAGCACCCGAGCATGGTAGTGCCCGCTCATCACTAGTTACCAGTACTGAGCACCTGAGCATGGTAGTGCCTGCTCATCACTAGTTACCAGTACTGAGCACCTGAGCATGGTAGTGCTCACTCATCACTAGTTACGAGTACTGAGCACCCGAGCATGGTAGTGCTCACTCATCACTAGTTACGAGTACCGAGCACCCGAGCATGATAGTGCCCGCTCATCACTAGTTACCAGTACTGAGCACCTGAGCATGATAGTGCCCTCTCATCACTAGTTACCAGTACTGAGCACCTGAGCATGGTAGTGGTCGCTCGTCACTAGTTACGAGTACTGAGCACCCGAGCATGGTAGTGCCCGCTCATCACTAGTTACCAGTACTGAGCACCTGAGCATGGTAGTGCTCGCTCATCACTAGTTACCAGTACTGAGCACCTGAGCATGGTAGTGCCCGCTCATCACTAGTTACCAGTACTGAGCACCTGAGCATGGTAGTGGTCGCTCGTCACTAGTTACGAGTACTGAGCACCCGAGCATGGTAGTGCTCACTGATCACTAGTTACCAGTACTGAGCACCCGAACATGGTAGTGCCCGCTCATCACTAGTTACCAGTACTGAGCACCCGAGCATGGTAGTGCCCACTCATCACTAGTTACCAGTACTGAGCACCTGAGCATGGTAGTGCCCGCTCATCACTAGTTACAAGTACTGAGCACCTGAGCATGCTAGTGCTCACTCATCACTAGTGGCGATCAGTGGTAGAAAAGAAAACCTTCTGACCTCTTCCCTATGACCTCAAAACCTGAAGTTTTTGCTTTTGCCAGAACTTGGATTCAATCCTAGAATACAATGATGTAACTCTGCGGTTCTTGTGGCTGTAATTCCTTAGTATGTGGCTTTATTACAGCCGCCTGATATTGAGGTGAGGTCTAAGTTGATTTTACCAGTTACTTCATGTCCGATTTGTCCTGGAGCGGTCCTTCTATGAGTAGTGACTGTTTTCTCCCACCCCTGGCTCTGTATATAGGGGAATATGAGACATTTCCATGTGGACAGAATCCCGGTGCAGCCGAGTTCTAGTTAATGGCACTTGTGTTGTATAAATGGCTTTTCTTACCATTTGATAATTTATTATGTCGGCCCATTGTGCGGCGTTGCACCTGATGTAATAATGTCTGGCCTGTCCCCGCTCCGTACAGACGAGTCCGAGCTTCTGAACATTCCGCTTCTCCCCCAATCTCCATTGTGCTTTGTAGCAGCGGAGTGATTTGCATCTTCTGGATTTGTCTTAGCCGGCAGCGCTAAGAAAACAACCTGGACCTTCTGCCAAGTCAGGATCTGGTGGTGGAGAAGCTGCGGTTTGCTGGTATTCTCGGGTTCTCGCCTGCACAATGGCTTTAGTATAATTTCTATGAAAAGCTCGACTGTTCCTACAGAAAAGCGGAGCGCGGAATGAAGAATTGTCCGCTGTAATTGTAGGGGAGCGCTAGCGCCTTACATCATCGCTGCCGAAAAGCACGGCCACCGCTCAGATAATGGCCAAATACATGCATCTGCTATTAAAGACTTAAAGGGGAGGTTTACTTAGAAAAAAATGTGTTTTTCATTTTTTTAAGTTTTCATTTCACTATCCATGTTAAATAAAATCTTAAAATTTTCACACTGGCTACAAGGCTAAACTGAAGTCTTGGGAACATGGAGATTACTATCAGTATACTCAGACACTTTGTGTTGTGTACAAATAAATGAAAAGATATGAAGGGAGAGGAGAAGGTGAGCTGTGACATCTATTGTAAATTGTGGATACGTACTGTCTATACAGGTGCTATCAGTTATTGTACAGGAGGAGGTGAGTTATGACTCACCTATTTTAAATGTTGGATCCTGTTATCGACTGTATATAGAGGTGTTATCAGTCGTTGTACAGGAGGAGGAGGGCAGCTGTGACATCTGTGTGGTGGATACTATCATTGTATTGGAGGGGGAGGTGGTGAGCTGTGACATCACTTATTGTGAATGGTGGATCCTGTTATTTACGGTCTACTGTATATAGAGGTATTATCAGTCATTGTACAGGAGGGGGAGGAGGTGAGCTGTGACATCACCTATTGTGAATGGTAGATCTGTTATCTATTGTATATAGAGATGTTGTTAGTCATTGTACAGGAGGAGGAGGTGAGCAGTGGTATCGACTATTGTGAATAGTGGAGCCAGTGTGACCTGTATATAGAGGTGTTATCAGTCATTGTACAGGAGGGGAAGGAGGTAAGCTGTGACATCACCTATTGTGAATGGTGGATCCTGTGTTATCTACTGTATATACAGATATTACCAGTCGTTGTACAGGAGGAGGAGGAGAGCTAGGACATCACCTATTGTGAATGGTACATCCAGTGTTAACAGGCATTGTACAAGAGGGGGAGAAGGTGAGATGTAACACCATATATGTGTGAATGGTGGATCCTGTGTATATTAAGTGTTATCAGGCATTATAATCTTGCCTGTGATGATAATGTGACTGCTGAAAAGTCATTTGTGCAGATCAGGAACGATTTCTGTATATATATATATATATATATATAATTTGTAAAACAGAAAAAATGCAATTTTTAATATAAAAATTTTAGATCATATTCTATGGGGTTTTTTTCCCTTGTAATATTGATGGCCATTTCTTAGTATCTCTTGTCCACAGCAATATCCGTTTTTGCTGTGTCCTTATGAAATGTAGCAATATCTTGTCCCCGGAGCAGCTGCAGTAATACTCGTTCTCTGCTGCGCGTCCATCCTGCCGCTCATCATACACTTATACTGGAAACGGCATGAATTGCGATTCCGAAATAAGTGTTCGCTTTCTACAAGAGGGGGTGTGCGGAAATGAAATGGATCTAATTACATTCAGCAAATAAAGGATGTTCCGTGTGTTCCTATGGTGGTGATCCCTACTCTCAGCATGCTCTGAGGACGCTGGATTTTGTGCACGTTCCCGGCAGTCACACGTTGGGTTACTTTACTCCCTCGTTAGGAAACTTTTTAACATTTGCGATCCAGTTCATTGGAAAGAGATTTCCCCTCGGACTGTTTGCAGAATTTTGCTTGGAGGAAGTAATCGGGTCGTGTATCCGCACTGCAGCAGCTTTAGTTCCCAAATGAGCACCAAACTGGTGGCCTGGGGTTTGTGGCCGGGGTCGGGCTCATCTTCTATTTGGATTTGTGCCCGTCTGAACGCCAGATATCCAAAGCTTATAAAGTCAAATCCTAGGAGCTCAATGATTTCATGACTTAAAGGGCTTGTCCAGTGAAATCAAGTCATTATCTATATGGGGACCTCGGCAGCCCGCGCGGGGCACTTTTATTCCCGTTACAAAATAGAACTGCAGGTCAAATGCTTGAACACCCTCCATTCATTCTCAATGTTAATGCTGGAAAAAGTAGAGTGCAGCGTTCGACTGCCCCATAAGGAATGGATGGAGATGCAGTCGGGCGCCCCATCCTGCTGCTGGCTGGAGCCGTCGGGCGCCCCGTCCTGCTGCTGGCTGGAGCTGTCTGGCGCCCCGTCCTGCTGCTGGCTGGAGCCGTCTGGCGCCCCGTCCTGCTGCTGGCTGGAGGCGTCTGGAGCCCCGTCCTGCTGCTGGCTGGAGGCGTCGGGCGCCCCGTCCTGCTGCTGGCTGGAGGCGTCGGGTGCCCCGTCCTGTTGCTGGCTGGAGGCGTCGGGTGCCCCGTCCTGTTGCTGGCTGGAGGCGTCGGGTGCCCCGTCCTGTTGCTGGCTGGAGGCGTCGGGTGCCCCGTCCTGTTGCTGGCTGGAGGCGTCTGGCGCCCCGTCCTGCTGCTGGCTGGAGGCGTCGGGTGCCCCGTCCTGCTGCTGGCTGGAGGCGTCGGGCGCCCCGTCCTGCTGCTGGCTGGAGGCGTCGGGCGCCCCGTCCTGCTGCTGGCTGGAGGCGTCGGGCGCCCCGTCCTGCTGCTGGCTGGAGGCTTCGGGCGCCCCGTCCTGCTGCTGGCTGGAGGCGTCGGGCGCCCCGTCCTGCTGGCTGGAGGCGTCGGGCGCCCCGTCCTGCTGCTGGCTGGAGGCGTCGGGTGCCCCGTCCTGCTGCTGGCTGGAGGCGTCGGGCGCCCCGTCCTGTTGCTGGCTGGAGGCGTCGGGCGCCCCGTCCTGCTGCTGGCTGGAGGCGTCGGGCGCCCCGTCCTGCTGCTGGCTGGAGGCGTCGGGCGCCCCGTCCTGCTGCTGGCTGGAGGCGTCGGGCGCCCCGTCCTGCTGCTGGCTGGAGGCGTCGGGCGCCCCGTCCTGCTGCTGGCTGGAGGCGTCGGGCGCCCCGTCCTGCTGCTGGCTGGAGCCGTCGGGCGCCCCGTGCTTTGGCTGATGCCAATCCCTGCGATTAGACCCCCGCTATTAATTGATAACTTGCTTTCACCCCTGTAGGATCGCAATGAACTTGTCTACTATCCACTTTTTAAATTCTGAATTACTATTTATATATTTTATTTTTTTAACAATCTTTTTCCTTTCATGTTTTTCAGAGGTGTGTATTTCCTATCTGACCTGTTTTTGTTTTCTCTTGAACTTGTGTTTTATTATTACCTTATTTTGCTGTGGAGCATCTAATATACTTCTGAGAAGGTGCATTACTATGTCATATCTCTAGGTCACTGAGCTTGCAAATGAAAAAAAATTTGATCTTTTTTTTTTTTCTTTTCTTCAATCAATTTTGGGGATTCCCTTCTAAAAAGTTTCTACATCATGTTTTTTTCTTTTTAAAGTGATTCTATTTTTTCGCTCTGTTTTCGCACTGTCATATTTCTTTTTTCCCCTGGACACGGCAAACTGTACGGCATTCGGTAATGAACACTCAGCAGTGATTTAGCGGAAAGCTGTGGCTTTATGAGTGGCTCCTAAATGGGACAATAAACGCTAAGAATAAAAAAGGTATTTCAATAAAGCTGCTGAGACGGCGACGTGCTCCAAATGTGAAGTGTTTGGGAAGAACTCGAAGAGCTCAGGCTTTCTGTGTGTATCATGGAGGCCGCCATGTAAAGCCAGATACAGAAATACTGTATTTCATGGAATTAATAGAAAATATTTATATATATATATATATATATATATATATATATATATATATATATATATATATATATATATATATATATATATTTTTTTATTTTTTTACATACATATATATATATGTGAAAAAATAAAATATAATATATTAATAAATATATATATATGTATAATTTTATTTCTTTTTTTTTTACATATGTATGTAAAAAAATAAAAATTATATATATATAAATTTTATTTTTTTACATATATTTATATATATATATATATGAAAAAATAAAATATAATATATTAATATATATGTATATATGTATAATTTTATTTCTCTTTTTTTTACATATGTAAAAAAATAAAAATTTTATATATGGAGATATATATATATATATATATATATATATATATATATATATATATATATAAAATTTTTATTACATACATATGTAAAAAAGAGAAATAAAATTATACATATATACATATATATTTATTAATATATTATATTTTATTTTTTCATATATATATATATATATATATATATATGTAAAAAAATAAAATTTATATATATATATATATATATATATAATTTTATTTTTTTACATATATATATATATATATATATATATATATATATGAAAAAATAAAATATAATATATTAATAAATATATATATGTATATATGTATAATTTTATTTCTCTTTTTTACATATGTATGTAATAAAAATTTTATATATATACATCTATATATATCTATATATAAAATTTTTATTTTTTTACATATGTAAAAAAAAAGAGAAATAAAATTATACATATATACATATATATTAATATATTATATTTTATTTTTATATATATATATATATATATATATATATATATATATATATATATATATATATATATATATATATATATATATATATATATATATATATAAAAATATATATAAAAATATATATAAAAATATATTTTTATTTTTTTGTTACGTCTCTAAAAAGGAAACGTGGAAAATATATAAGAAAGAAAAATATAAAAAAATAGTCCCAAAAAGCATCCGCCTGTCTATACTGAGTGACCACCACGATGACTGTTGATCTTCTTTGGCACCCGGGACCCTCGCCAATCGTTTAGATCACAGCGCAGGTCCATGTTGCAAATTTTTTCTATTTTACCCATGCACCCCTAGAGTTTAACTGAGCGCTTTTACCCCTTGGTTTGATCAGTAATTGGGGATGGGCGCAGAACCAGGATCTCTATCAATTCTACTAAAAAGGTACTATGACATATCAGAACATATTTAGCTATGCTCACACGCTAACGGCAAAACTTCACGTTTTTCATCACCGTGTGCGTAAAAAGTCAATGTGGACCCTAAATCCGCAGCACACCGCTCACTGTACGTTGCTGATTTACACTCTTCCGATCTCACAATTTGCTCGGACTTCTTAGGCTGGTTTCACACTACGTCTTTTTAACATCCGTTAAAAACGTTTTTTTAACGGAAGTACGGATCCTGTGCAAATCCGTTTTCACTGCAATGCATTTTCAATGGACTCGCGTCCACCTGCGTTTGCATGCGTTTGCGTCCGTTAGACGCAGGATCCGTCCTTTTGCGTTATTTTGACATGTTTCAAAAACGCAACATGTATCGTTTTTGAGCTCCGTCCAAATACTTCAAATTGCTGGATCCTGACTATAACGCACGCAAACGCAGGTGAACGCTGCATGCTGATAGACAGGATCCTGCTTTTATACTGAGCATGCCCAGAACCAGTCTTGGGTCTCTCTCTCCCTCTCTCTCTCTCTCTCTCTCTCTCTCTCTCTCTCTCTCTCTCTCGGGAAATAGACTGGGAGGAGGCTTCTGACAGCTGCAGACACTCGTAACCAAGATAAATATCGGGTATCCAAGGCCGATGTTTACCTTGGTTACCAGCGTCTGCAGCTGTCAGAAGCCTCCTCCCAGTCTAGTTCCCCTCACTCCCGGACACATGACTCCAATGCCCGCCCCTAAACATCCAGTGCAGGATCCTGCAAAATAACATATGCGTTTGCATACGTTATTTGCTATAAAAGCAGGATCCGTACTTCCGCTAAAAAAAACGTTTTCAGCGGATGTTAAAAAGACGTAGTGTGAAACCAGCCTTACCGTCCAGATTTGTCACAGATTTTGCGGCAGCGTTTTACCCATTGCATTTTACTGAGCTTTCGGAACAGAATCTGAGCCGGAAACCCAAAGGTTTTGACATTTGGTGGAGGATTTAGAGTTTCCGTTCCAAAAACTCTGTAGATATTGGTTCACATAAAGACCTGTATTCATCAATGTACGCCGCACATTGTCATGAAGTTGACTAGTGGAGGGTCGTCATGCCTCCATCCCTCCCCAGCTTCATCCACTTTGTCAGTGATGGTCAAAAAATGACATGAAAACAGCAAAAATCACACATTCTTTTCATGGCCGCATGCAAATCTTTGTTTTTTTTTCAATGCTTTTTATGCCAGTTTTCTGCCTTAAAGGCTTTGATTAATTTTTTTTTTAAAGTTTTTGGAGGAGAGTTTCCATTTAGTTTCTGCACCAAAAACTCCTAGAAAAACTCTTTTTTGCTATAGGTGCACACTGAGACCCCAATTCATCAATGTGCGCTGTCGATTGTTACGAATTTGACTAGCGGGGGGTCATTCTGCCTGTCTCATCTCAGCTTCATCCACTTTGTCAGTGGTGGGCAAAAAATTACATGAAAACACCAAAAATGACACCGTTTTCATGGCCGCATGCTAATCTTTTTGGACTTTTCAATGCTTTTTACGCCAGTTTTCTTCCATAAAGGCTTTCATTAATTTTAAGTTTTGTAGTATAAACACCAAGTTTTTGAAGTTTCTATTTAGTTTTTGCTCCAAAAACTCGCTGTGCACATATTCTGCTCCAAAAACTCAATGTACGTGCCCTGCTCCAAAACCTCGGTGTGTACATGCCCTGCTCCAAAACCTCGGTGTGTACATGCCCTGCTCCAAAACCTCGGTGTGCACATGCCCTGCTCCAAAACCTCGGTGTGCACATGCCCTGCTCCAAAACCTCGGTGTGCACATGCCCTGCTCCAAAACCTCGGTGTGCACATGCCCTGCTCCAAAACCTCGGTGTGCACATGCCCTGCTCCAAAACCTCGGTGTGCACATGCCCTGCTCCAAAACCTCGGTGTGCACATGCCCTGCTCCAAAACTTCGGTGTGCACATGCCCGGCTCCAAAACTTCGGTGTCATATGCCCTGCTCCAAAACTTCGGTGTGCACATACCATAACCCGTGCAGAATTGTCCTGTGAATTTCTCTGCTCTGCTTGGATGAAGACGTAAGACATTGAGCTGCGTTGGAAAACATGTGAGCTGCAGTTTTGACTTTGTTGCACCCGGTGAACCCGAGCAATGAGTCAGGCAGCTCTTCAGAATTATTAACTCATTTGCCTCCAGGGGGGGATAAGTTTCTTCACTCACCTGAGGCTGCGATCACGCCACCAAACATTTCCAGAGTATTTATTACCCAGGAGGACAACATGCGCCGGTGAATCCCGCTTTTTGCTCTTATTGTGGATGTGTACGTTATTCAGGCGCACAGTTGTGCCATTTGTTTGAGCCGTTCCTATCCTACAATTGTCGTATTGTCCACAAGCCATTGATGTCTTAGTGTGGCGCCTTTCCTCATAATTACAGCGCAGAGAAAGGCAGAGAGAAGAGCCGTCTCAGGTGCGCTCCTGTTCAGACATGCCCACAAACCCTTTTTATCTCTGATTTCTGCAAAACTATATCCTCTGTACACAGCAGTTAGCCGGCCCTTCATCTGCTCTTCCTGGCAAATCACTACTCTCACATATCTCTGCAATTTCTCAGACCTATCTTCCCTGCGTCAAGATAGTAGCATATAAATGTGGAGCTAATAACTGAGGAGCAGAGACCAGGAAAGTGTGTGTGTGTGTGTGTGTGTGTGTGTGTGTGTGTGTGTGTGTGTGTTGGATAGGTGTGGGGGTGTGTGTGTTGGATAGGTGTGGGTGTGTGTTGGATAGGTGTGGGTGTGTGTGTGTGGTGGGTAGGTGTGGGTGTGTGTTGGGTAGGTGTGGGTGTGTGTTGGGTAGGTGTGTGTGTGGTGTGTGTAGTGGGTAGGTGTGTGTGTGGTGTGTGTAGTGGGTAGGTGTGTGGTGGGTAGGTGTGTGTGTGTGTGTGTGGTGTGTGTGGTGTGTGTGGTGGGTAGGTGTGTGGTGGGTGTGGGTAGGTTGTGTGTGTGTGTGTGTGTGTGTGTGTGTGTGGTGGGTGTGTGATCCAAGTTATAGTCTAGACCAGTAATTCCCAAACGCCAGTCCTCACGGCCCCCAACAGGTCATGTTTTCAGGATTTCCTTAATATAGCACAGGTGATGCCATCATAATGATTCCATCACCTGTTCAATAGTAAGGAAATCCTGAAAACATGACTTGTTGGGGGCCGTGAGGACTGGAGTTTGGGAAACACTGGTCTACACCCTCCTTATAGAAGACTGAGTGTGATTTTAAAGTGGACTTCTCATCAGGTCCTGTCTTTGCCTCTTATTTTATTCCTGCTCCCCTGTGTCTTCCATTTTTTTCTTTTTTTAAAATCCACCATTTGGTTCCAGAGATAAGTCATTTTATTTACTGCTGTTTTATGGTCTTTTACCAAGGTGTGGGCGTGTCTGAGGATAATAATGCAGAGCAACATAATGACACGCCCCTGAGGAGCCACAGCAGCCAAAAGACACGCCCCTGAGGAGCCACATATTTGATAAAAAATGACACAAAGTAAAAATGCCCTTATCCCTGGAACCAGGTGGCAGATTTAAATAACACCATTATCCCGGAATAAAATAAGAGCAAAAACCGTCCTCTTTCAATGAATAAAATTGAGAAGTGCTTGTACAAATAAATAATTTTGCAATTTACCCTCTATTAAAAATCCTGTGTGTCCTCAAGACAGGAGAGACTATTAATTTTAAGTTTACTGCTCGTTCCTTAGGTACCGGCCACCCTGCAATCCGAGTGGCCGACTGCCTAGGCAAGAAGCATGCAGCGCTGCTGTGATGCAGGCCCTAATTTGTATCTAAACAGCTTTGTTGTCCTTGTGCTTGTCCCATGCTGCCTCAGCTGGTGCCCTGGTAAGCGATCACTCAGTCCGGATCAGTGTCGCGAGCATGCCGCTTAACCAAACTGCCAATCTTTAGAAGGGAGCCAGAGGACGAAAAACTGAGACAAGCCTAATATTAGACTTTTGCTTCCTTTTGGGAACATAGAGATTAGCAGCAATTGTCTGACACAGACCGTACTGAATTAAATTGAGATATTCAATGAGCGTACTGTCATTGGGGCAAAAGGTGATTGTTACGGGAGGGAGAGGAGGTGAGCTGTGACATTACCTGTTTGGAATTGTGGATATATCTACTGTAAACAGAGATATTACTTTTCATTGTAATCATGTCTGTGATGATAATGAGCTTATGGAAAACTCGCCTGTCCAGACTAGGAAGTGTGTGACTGGTTTTAGGCTTGTTGACCAATGCAAAAGCTGCAGGGTTTTTTATTTTGTTTGTTTTATTAAATTTTCATAACGGTTACATTGTTTTTAAAAAAAAATAAAAAAATAAAAAAAAAATCATTTGGTAGTGACATATTCACTTAAATCCATTATCCTCCTATCCCCACCCAACGCTTTTGTTTTGAGCAATGACCTAGCTGTTCTTAAAGCTGTAAAGCCCTGTGCCCACGCTGCAGATTTTGACGCAGATTTTCAGAAATCTACAGCAAAATCTGCAAGTCCATTGTGAAACCAGCAAAGTCTATGAGAATTCAGAAGTGCTGTGCCCACGTTGAGTATTTTTCCCTTGCGTGTTTGGTGTAGATTTCTTTTTTTCTGCACCAAATCTGCACCAAATACGCAAGGGAAAAATAAGCAACGTGGGCACAGCTCTTCTGAATTCTCATACTTTGCTGACTTCACAATGGACATGCAGATTTCTGAAAATACGCGTCAAACTACGCAGCGTGGGCACTGGGCCTAAGGGTATGCGCGCACACTGCAGAAATACATTTTCTGCACCAGAAAACACACTTTGTGTCTGAAAAATGCATGAAAAAAAGTTTACGTTTTTTCATGCTTTTTGTTTTGGTGAATTCAATGGCTGGTATGGCTAAAAAACGCAGGGAAAAAATGCACCAACAATTCACATGCTTCTTTTTTCTGCGCGATAATTTGCAAGGAAATAAGTAGCGACATGCGCACAGGCTTTCTGAATTCTCAGACTTTTAAGGATAGACAAGCAGATTTTGGCAACAATCTGCATGATAAACTGAACCGTGCGCACAGGGCCTAAGGGTTTGTGCACCTGTTGAGTTTTTGAAGCGGAGGTTTTCTGCGCGGAAAAATGCACTTTGTGCTTTTCAGTAGGATTTTATATCCCAAACTGATGGCATTAATGCTGAATAAATCCTGACCTACCTTGTACAAATCCGTTTTGCTGTTTTAGAGAAAACCATAGCTGAAATGGTATGATGAGGAGTGGTAAGTGCAGCGGGGTGGGCTATGCTCTAATGTTGTTGCAGATTTTTTTTTTTTATCATATTTCATATTATGTCTCACAAACACATGCGGATGTTCAGAATTGTCGGAACAATGGTTATTTTCCCGTTTGCAAATCATCAAGGCTAGAGACGTATGTGCATCGCTTTTATTTTTTTGTATTATAATATAATAATATATTATATTGTGTGCGTTACATAATAAGGAAAAAAAAAAGCATTAGACTTGATTAAAACATTTTAACCATTTTGCTTCCGCACCATGTATATACAGAGGAACCTTGGATTACGAGCATAATTCATTCCGGGAGTTTGCTCTTAAACCAAGTTACTCTTATATCAAAGCAAATTTTCCCATAGGAAATAACTGATACTCAGACAATTCATTCCACAACCCAAACATATTTACTGTATTTATACAAATTACAGTAATACATAATGTCTTGTATTCATATAGAATTATTACAGTCACTAATACAAAATACTGTGCAGTACATAACATGTAAAACAAATTAACTGCACTTTAGCTTCCAATAGAATTGTTGGTGTGCGAGAGGTGCAGTATAAGCAATGTGCTGTACTGGTTAGCAGAAAAAGTACTGTATTTTTCAGATTATAAGACGTACTTTTCCTCCCAAAAATTTAGGAGGAAAATGGGGGGTGCATCTTAAAGAAGTTGTCCAGTTACCAAAACTGATTTTTTTTTTTTTTTCTGATAAATCTTGCTAATATGTGCCCCTCAACACATCTATTCTGTATTTTCAGCAAAATTACCTTTTATTGTGCACCAGCAGCACATGCTCATTGCTGGTTCCAGCTCTGATGGGGTTAATCTCTCCTCTGACTTCCTGTGTTCAGTTCCTACAAGTCCCAGAATTCTTTGTGGCTCTAGGGCGGTGTCTGGCTTATCTAAGACACCCACTGTGTCTAATACACCCACTCTGCTCCCACCCAAACCCTCCTCCCTGCCTCTTCCCTGTGGATGCACTGAGATCATCAATCACACAGAGACAGCAGCAGCTCTACACAGCCAGGGGAAGAAAGTGTGTGTGCGCGTATATACAGTGTATGTGTGTATATACAGTGTGTGTGTGTATATACAGTGTGTGTGTGAGTGTGTATGTATGTCATACTCACCTGTCTGCAGGGTCCCGGTGCCATGCCTGCTTCCAGCCCCTGTCTCGGTAGCGCCGCTTCGGCTGTGTGCAGTCTCCCCGGAGCACGTACGAAGCTTGCAGGACCTGGCGGTGGATCACCTGATGCAGTCACCTGACGCATCAGCTGATCGATTCTCGTGGTGTCGCCGGCTTTTTCGCGCCCGGCTATCAGCTGATCCTGCCGTCAGGGGACTTCATCAGCTGATTACCGGCAGCTCCTGCAGTGATGGGCCAGGATCAGACTCCGCTCCAGGAGCTGCCGGTAATCAGCACAGACGTGAGTATTTATTTATTTATTTATTTTTTTTGCACTGATGCTTCAGCTGATTGTATAATCGGCTTTTATACAATCAGCTGATGTGTGATGTGCTTCAGCCCCTAGAACCTGACACATCATCTGATCGCTTTGCCTTCCAGCAAACCGATCAGATGATATTGGATCCGGATTGGGCGGCGCGGGACCCTGACCCAGGATTACTGCGGAGGGGGGTTTATTTCAATAAAGATGGAGTCACTAATTGTGTTGTGTTTTATTTCTAATAAAAATATTTTTCTGTGTGTTGTGGTTTTTTTTTTATCATTACTAGAAATTCATGGTGGCCATGTCTAATATTGGCGTGACACCATGAATTTCGGGCTTAGGGCTAGCTGATAATATACAGCTAACCCTAACTCCATTATTACCAGCTAGCCACCCGGCATCAGGGCAGCTGGAAGGGTTGGATACAGCTCCAGAAGATGGCGCTTCTATGAAAGCGCCATTTTCTGGGGTGGCTGCGGACTGCAATTCGCAGTGGGGGTGCCCAGAAAGCTTGGCCACCCTTCACTGTGGATTCCAATCCCCAGCTGCCTAGTTGTACCCGGCTGGACACTAAAATTAGGCGAAGCTCACGTCATTTTTTTTTAAAAATTATTTCATGAAATTCATGAAATAATTAAAAAAAAAAAAGGGCTTCTCTATATTTTTGGTTCCCAGCCGGGTACAAATAGGCAGCTGGGGGTTGGGGGCAGCCCGTACCTGCCTGCTGTACCCGGCTAGCATACAAAAATATGGCGAAGCCCATGTCATTTTTTTTTTCTTTTTGGGTAAAAAAAACTGCATACAGTCCTGGATGGAGGATGCTGTGCCTTGTAGTTCTGCAGCTGCTGTCTGCTCTCCTGCATACAATGAACATTTTGAATAAGGAAATGACATCAGACCTTTTTTTTTTTTTTCATCAACAATCTTTAATGGCATTGTGCACTGATTAAAAACGCAGTGAGCAAAAACGCAGCAAAAAAGGCACCAAATCGCGGCAAAAACGTGACATGCAGCACCGCAGGTGACAGAGCAGAGCAAGTTGGTGACATGTTCTGCTCTGACACATAGTGTGCTGCATGTGACTGTATCCACTCTGGGACTTGTTGTGCAGGTGACCGGATGATACATGTCACTAACTGCCCCACTCTGTGATTTCTGCTGCATAGTACCAACTGTATACACTCTCACCTGCACAACAAGTCCCATAGTGGAGACAGTTAGTGACATGTAGCATCCGGTCACCTGCACAACAAGTGCCAGAGTGGAGAAAGATAGTGACATGCAGCACACTATGTGTCAGAGCAGAGCATGTCACTGTCTCCACTCCGCTGACCTCACAGCCCGTACACGCTGCGATGGATGCAGGGGGACACAGAACAAGTAATCGGCCGACACTGGAGTCCTCTGATTACTTGGGATGAATTGAGCAGTAAAATGCTCTGGTGCTCGATGGGCGAAGCCCATGCCGATTTTTTTTTTTTAAAAAAAATTCATTAAAAATAAAAAAACAAAAAAATCACTGTTTGTGGGCTCCTGCTGCATTTTCTATTGCTAAGGGTAACCAAAGCAGCTACTGGCTGCTAGCCCCCGCTGCTTGGTGTTACTTTCACTGGCAATAGAAATGCAGGGAAGCATTTTTTTTTTTATAAAGGTTTTTCCCTGAAAACGTTTTTAAGAAAATGACGTGGGCTTCGCCATATTTTTGTATGCTAGCCAGGTACAGCAGGCAGCTACGGGCTGCCCCCAACCCCCAGCTGCCTAGTTGTACCCGGCTGGGAACCAAAAATATAGAGAAGCCCTTTTTTTTCATGAATTTCATGAAATAATTAAAAAAAAAAAATAAAAAAAAATGATGTGGGTTTCACCAAATTTTTGAGTCCAGCCAGGTACAACTAGGCAGCTGGGGATTGGAATCCACAGTGCAGGGTGCCCAAACTTTCTGGGCCCCCCACTGCGAATTGCAGTCCACAGCTGCCCCAGAAAATGGCGCTTTCATAGAAGCGCCATCTTCAGGCGCTGTATCCAACTCTTCCAGTGGCCCTGGTGGCAGTGCAGGTAGCACGCTGGGTAATAAGGGGTTAATACCAGCTATGTTTTACCAGCTGGTATAAAGCCCGAGATTCTTAATGTCAGGCCAAGTTTAACCTGGCCATTAAGAATCTCCAACAAAGGGTTTAAAAAAAAAAAAAAAAGACATCACACAGAGAAAAATACTTTATTAGAAATAAATACAGACATAGTAGGGACTCCATGTTTATTACTCCCTCTCACCCCTCCACGATGGAGAGATATCTATACTGACCATGCCAGGAGAGAGCGAGGAAAAGAGAGCGAGCGGGGGGGAAGAAGAGAGCGAGCGGGGGGGGGGAGAAGAGAGCGAGCGGGGGAGAAGAGAGCGAGCGGGGGGAGAAGAGAGAGAGGGGGGAGAGAAGAGAGAGAGGGGGGAGAGAAGAGAGAGAGGGGGGAGAGAAGAGAGAGGGGGGGGAGAGAAGAGAGAGGTGGGGGAGAGAAGAGAGAGGTGGGGGAGAGAAGAGAGAGGTGGGGGGAGAAGAGAGAGGGGGGGGAGAAGAGAGAGGGGGCGGGGAGAAGAGAGAGAGGGGGGGGAGAGAAAGAGAGGGAGGGGGGGGAGAAGAGAGTGGGGAAAGAAGGGGGGGGCAGAGGTGCTCTGTCACCAACTGTCTCCACTCTGTGACTTGTGGTGCAGGTGACAGAGTGCAGACAGTTGGTCCCATGCAGCAGGACAGATGGCAGAGCACAGCGGTGACATGCCTGTCACTGTCTTGCTGCTGGGAGGAGCACACGATCACACTGCCCGACACCGGCCGCTCTCCTGACATCGCAGCAGAGCGGGCGGGTGGACAGTGTGATCACATACTTACGTGCAGGGGGGGATTCAGCTGAAGACCCCCCCACCGGAACTGCACACTGGCGCCCCGTGCCTCACTATCTGAAGGACGCCGGCTCCACACTGACGTCCTCCGGATCCTCCCCTCGATCCTGGGCTGTGACGTGCGGTAGTCACCGCCCACAGCCCTGTCACTCAATCTGAGTGGCGCCGGCATCCTGTGACATACCTGTCTTGTTTGAGAGCCCGGAAATGCCGGGACGTCAGAGGATAATGGCGGCCACAGCTCCAGGGGGTCATGTGACAGGCACTGAGCGTGCAGCATAGCGCCGCTCAGTGCCAGAAATGGAAATACAAGCCAATGGAGAAAATACCTAGAATTGTAAGTAGAACTTCGACAGAAAATAAAAAAAATGGGTGAACCACCCCTTTAAAATCCGAATATAGCTTTACCTGGGGGTCCTGTCTGTGCGGCGATCGGGCGGCTGGGTGCCTGTCGCTGCGTGCAAGCGGCCGGGTACCTGTGCTTGCGTGCGGGTGGCAGCCGAGTACCTCTGGCTGCATGCGGGCGGCAGTCGGGTGCCTGTGCCCGCACACAGGCACCCGGCTGCCACCCGCACGCACGCAAGCACAGGTACCCGGCTGCTTGCACACAGGGTGGGCGGGCAGCCTGCTGGCTGCCACTCTGTGCGTGCGGGGCGGGCGGCTGTGCAGCAGGTTACCCAGTTTGTCCGTGGTCCCAGTTTCAAATGATGGCGCCGGGAGCGGGCGCGTGCGCAGATGGAGCTCTTGGATGAGAGCTCCATCTGCACAAGCGCCGCTCCAGGCGCCATCATTGAAACCAGGACCGCGGACACTGGGACACTCACTGCACCGGCCTGCTGCACGACTCACCCGCCACCGCTGCTGCTGCCACCACGGACACCACCGCGCCTGCCACCACGGACCCCGCTGCCACTGACCCGCCGCGCATGCCAGCACAACGTCTGCCTCCTGTGACCCCGCTTCACCACCATTGCTGCCCCCTCTGGTAAGAGAACACCGGAGTATAAGACGGACCCCAATTTTCATTTTTTACCTTTTTTTTATGTCTAAATTTGGGGTGCGTCTTATAATCCGGTGCGTCTTATAAAGCGAAAAATACGGTACATTACTGTATCCAAAAATGCAAATTAATAGACATGCTATATAGTATATACTGTACTGTACAATGTATGCTGTATACAGCACATATGTACAGAGAGTTACCTCCAGAGCGGGTCAGAGCGCGGTGAAAGGACAGAGCCGGACGTGTGCACGGTGGGAATTTGCTCTTTTTGCAAATCATTGCTCTTAAACCAAGTTACAAATTGTTAAAAAGCTTTGCTTCTCTTGCAAAACACTCTCAAACCAAGTTACTCTTAATCCAAGGTTCCGTTTTATTCCGGTCGGTCCGTACTTGGCTGAGCTCTCTGGATTCTTCACTGTAGAAAATGGGTTGCAAAAAGTAAAATCTGCTATGTAGCACAAGTCAATTTACTATGCATATTTTTTTAAGGCTGCTGTGAAACATTTAAAGCCCTTCTTAAAAATGTCATTTATTTTGCTGATATTGTAAAAATGCAGCTTTTCTGAGCGTTAATCCTCAATGAGAAAATCTCCTTCATATTCACTTTCCAGGAGCAAACTATCATTAGGGTCCGTGCACATGATCAGGACTCCCTGCGTCCTGACCTGCGGGGCCGCGAGTCTACTCCACAGGAGACCGCAGCTGCTCGTACCAACGATCAGGGTTCAGTGCGCTGCGGTCTCTCGCTTGTGTTCTCCCTATGGAAGACACTTGACACTTCACAGCATACAATTGACATGCTGCGGCTCGGAAAGTCGCACAGCAGCTCAGTGTTTGCTGCGGAAAAAACAAGCACAGTGGACACAGGATTTCTATAAATCCCATCCACTATGCTTGTACTGTACAACGCAGCATTTTGGACGCAGCAGAAGCATGCTACGTCCAAAACACTGTGAACCCTGATCGTGTGCACGTACCTTAACATTACATTGCAAGCTGCTCATTGCTGTTCATTGTCAATCCTGCCAGCCATTGAACCCCTCTCCTTCCTCAAATCTGTTATTTGAGTTGATTTTATTTGATGGGATTAGATTTAAGTTTAGATGAACGTTAATGAAAATTAAGAAAAACATAAATAAAAGGGGCTAAAAATGAATCTGAATCGTAATTGACACTGAAAGGCATGAAGCAGCTAGCAGTGTATTGTAATGTGTACAAGATGCAAAAATAAAACATACATTTTAAGGAAAACATTTTTGTAAAAATGTTTAGGTAAAACATGCATTGCAATAAAAAGGAAAAAAAAAAGCCAAAATATCCATATACTTTATTCTTTTTTGTTTGTTAGTATGAACATGGCATCAATGAGGATGCAGGCTGTGGATTGAGGTCACCCGTGTGCTGCTAGTTGTGGTCCTGCAGACTTTGCCTGCATTACCTTATCGGAGCCAGTAACCTTTGGTGGTGGATTTTACAGGGTGACTATTGCTCTGTTAGCAATGAATCATCACTTTGTTCTCCCTGAGGACCAGTTATCGCTTTGTGCAAATAGTCCCTTGTAAATGATAATGGTCATTTGTAACGATAATAGCCCAGAGAAATGGCGTCTAGGCTCATGTTGGGTGGCAAAAGAGCCGTGGAATTTACTAATGACTCCTAACTTTTTGGACTATTTTATGCATTTTAATCTGTAAGCAATGGTAGGTAGTTTGCTGATTAGACTAGTAGAATAATAAATCGGCCATGAACACCTCTTTTAAGGCTGTGTGCACACAGTGCGATTTTATCACATTTTTAGTGCAATTTTGTCACTAAACTGCAAGCAAATCCTGATGCCAGCAAAGTCCATGAGAATCCTGAAGTGTAGTGCCCACGATGAGTATTTTCGCCTTGCAGATTTGGTGCAGAAAATAATCAGCATGTCAATTCTTTCAACATAGGCTTAAAGGGAACCTCTCACTAAATTTAGAGACTGTAACCTGTGGCCACCACCAGTGAGCCCCTATATACAGCATTCTAGATTACTGTATATAAGAACCCGGGCTGCTGTGTATAAAGTAAAACACACTTTTATAACACTTACGGTACCTTGGTTGACAATCCGGTCTGATGGGTGTTGCTGCTCTCTGTGGTCCGGCACCTCCTCTCGCTGTGGTCCGGCGCCTCCTCTCGCTGTGGTCCGGCGCCTCCTCTCGCTGTGGTCCGGCGCCTCCTCTCGCTGTGGTCCGGCGCCTCCTCTCACTGTGGTCCGGCGCCTCCTCTCGCTGTGGTCCGGCGCCTCTTCTTTATGTGGTCCGGCGCCTCCTCTCGCTGTGGTCCGGCGCCTCCTCTCGCTGTGGTCCGGCGCCTCCTCTCGCTGTGGTCCGGCGCCTCCTCTCGCTGTGGTCCGGCGCCTCCTCTCGCTGTGGTCCGGCGCCTCCTCTCGCTGTGGTCCGGCGCCTCCTCTCGCTGTGGTCCGGCGCCTCCTCTCGCTGTGGTCCGGCGCCTCCTCTCGCTGTGGTCCGGCGCCTCCTCTCGCTGTGGTCCGGCGCCTCCTCTCGCTGTGGTCCGGCGCCTCCTCTCGCTGTGGTCCGGCGCCTCCTCTCGCTGTGGTCCGGCGCCTCCTCTCGCTGTGGTCCGGCGCCTCCTCTCGCTGTGGTCCGGCGCCTCCTCTCGCTGTGGTCCGGCGCCTCCTCTCGCTGTGGTCCGGCGCCTCCTCTCGCTGTGGTCCGGCGCCTCCTCTCGCTGTGGTCCGGCGCCTCTTCTTTATGTGGTCCGGCGCATCCTCTCGCTGTGGTCCGGCGCCTCCTCTCGCTGTGGTCCGGCGCCTCCTCTCGCTGTGGTCCGGCGCCTCCTCTCGCTGTGGTCCGGCGCCTCCTCTCGCTGTGGTCCGGCGCCTCCTCTCGCTGTGGTCCGGCGCCTCCTGTCGCTGTGGTCCGGCGCCTCCTGTCGCTGTGGTCCGGCGCCTCCTGTCGCTGTGGTCCGGCGCCTCCTCTCGCTGTGGTCCGGCGCCTCCTCTCGCTGTGGTCCGGCGCCTCCTCTCGCTGTGGTCCGGCGCCTCCTCTCGCTGTGGTCCGGCGCCTCCTCTCGCTGTGGTCCGGCGCCTCCTCTCGCTGTGGTCCGGCGCCTCCTCTCGCTGTGGTCCGGCGCCTCCTCTCGCTGTGGTCCGGCGCCTCCTCTCGCTGTGGTCCGGCGCCTCCTCTCGCTGTGGTCCGGCGCCTCCTCTCGCTGTGGTCCGGCGCCTCCTCTCGCTGTGGTCTGGCACCTAGGTAGATACCAGAAGTATATTAGGAAAGTGTTATTAGTTATGAAGATAAAAGGGATAAATAGGGATAAAAGAAAGGAGCCTTGTTTGTAGCACCAGGTGCTGGTAGTCAGACCCCTGTGATAAATTAGGCCATAATCCTACGAGTTTGTGAAAAATGCATTCACATGATGCGGCTGCCATATTTAATTTTTTTTTGCCTTAAAATTATGGCAAAAACATAAAGTTCTACCGCGATTGTGGCACAATAAAAACAACACAATGCAGCTGGATATGTGAACTCAACTTTGGATATTTTTTTTTCATGGGATATTTTTGGAGGTAGAAACTTAAGGCATTTTTTTTTCTCAGGAGTTTTTCAAGAATTTTCCACTCCTGAAAACACGGCTTTTTTTTTCTTTTTCCTTTTCTTCTGTAGTATTTTTCCCATATTGTTTTTGGCAGTTTTTTTTTTTCTTTTGATAGTGTCAAATTTGGAGTCTGCTTTAAAGAGGTGATATGTTAGGGTTGTGCACACGTCGTCTGTATCTGGCGGATTTCGCCAAGATTCCACCTGAAAAACCACCGCAAAACTTCCCTATAGCGTGAACGTACTGCACAGCAATGTCAGAACAACATTGCTGTGCTCTTTTTTTCCGGTTATCCCATCTTTTAACCGCTTCAGGGTTCTGCTTGCTCTTTATATTTAGCTGTATAGAGTCATAGCCGCAAGAATGACGACACAGCCACATCTGGAATATAACCGCCGGTATTTTTCCTAAAGCTGATTTTGCCTGCAAAAACTTGGCGTTTGGTTACTCCTCTCCTTTTTTTGTCGTGTGTTTTTTTTTTTTTTCTTTTTTTCCCTTTGAGTGTTTTAAAACCTCAGAAGCCACATGATTTTTTTTATTCTAATTAATAAAACGATCACCGGAACAGCCGCATAGAGTATCCGATAGACCCCGGGGAGAGCGAAAACCAGCTCAGATTACAGTATTTTATACGTTTGCAAAAAGTTTAAAAAAAAAATTACACTGGAAAACCCCTTTAAGATTTATTTTTCCTTTTCCTACCTTTCTTTATATCCTCCTTGCTTGGTTTTTTTCTTAATGTGGTTTCTTGGCAGCTGATGTTACATTATGGCTTTATTAAGTGTCTCTTCTTCTTCACTTAATCCTATTTAATCTGTAGTCATTCAGCTCCATCGTATTTTACATAATTGTACATCGGTTATTAAATTACTGTTTGATTTTTACTGTTCGCACTCAATTTATTTTCTTTTTATTGGAATAATAAAGGTAATTTCCCCACAATCCTCATGTTGGACAAGTTCTGCTCAGTGACGGTATATAGCGGTATTTCACAGCTGATCTCATTTGTCTTGCGGGTCAGATCCAGCCCCCATCTTTAGGGTACCCCGCTATTTTCCGATTGTTCGGGGTCTTGACTCCTCAGCACTTTTGATCATCAGGATATGACGGGGCCGCTCCCATCTCTTAAATTCATTTTTGGGCAAATTTCTTGTATTTTCCAGAATTAAAGGGAACCTGTCAGGTCCAATATGCACCCAGTACCACGAGCGGTTCTGGGTGCATATTGCTAATCCTGGCCTAACCGTCCCTGTATACACTAGCATAGATAAAGACATCTTTAGAAAAAGTATTTCCAAAGATCATTTATCGTATGTTAATGAGTGCAGGGACTAGTCCACTGGGCGTTTCTTCCCTTACTAGTCAGCCCAATTAGCATGTTAGTACACCCCTGTGGGTGTGCTAACATGCTAATGAATACGCAGCGTCACAGGATGATGTCACTCACCTCTCTGCCGCCATCGCTGGATTTTGGCTCAGTGCACGTGATCCCGGAATTTCGGTCATGTGCACTACTTCAGTTTGAAACCAAGACACGTACACCCGGCTTCATAGTGCGCTTTCTTGGCAGTAATAAAGTTGTTTCCAATAAGCAGGGTTTGGCCTATGTGCGCATGTCACTTCTTTCCTTACAGATTTTAATAAATACTGCAAGGAAAAAGGCATCCCAGCAAGGTCTAAGAATCCTGAAGTGCTGTGCGCACGTTTCTTCTTTTTTTCCTTGCAGATTTTGAAGCCGAAAAAAGCAGCATGTCTATTCGCTGTGTTTTGTTTTTTTTTCCCTGCGTTTTCCCTATCTCAATAGATAAAAAAGCACTAGAAAATATGCATGAAAAAAGCATAAATGTGGTAAAAATGCGCAAGTTTTTTTTTTTCTGCTGCTTTTTTTTTTTCCTGCCAAAACATGTTTATGTGCAGAACAGAAACACACATAAAAAAGCAACGTGCCCATATAGCCTTGATGAATTTTTTTTCTTTGCAGTTTTGTTTTCTGCATTTTTTTTTTTATTTTTTTTTTTTACAGTGCATGCTTAATAAAGTTAGTTTAATTAACCAAAAAAGCAGCAAAAATTCAGCGGTTATGTTTTTGCTGCATATTTTTCCACTTTCTCATTGCTTTTATTGGTGAAAAAAAACTGCAAAAAGGCACGCTGCTTTTTTTTAAAAAAATGCAGCCGGTTTCCATTTGTCAGGAAAAAAATAAAGCAATCTCGTACATTAGATTTATGAAATCTCATAGCTTTGGCTGGTTCTGTAAAAAACAGCTTTTAATTTTGCATAAAACTACTCATGAAAAAAATGCAATGTGTGAACATAGCCTTTAAGGTTAAATTGCGTCCTTTCTAAGGAAAGAAGCAAAAAAAAAAAATCCCCTATGTGTGTATAATATATCATCGTTTAAATGGTAACTGTGCATTCAACATACATTGTTCAAATCAATAGTACAGGCGATTATAAGAAACTTTGCAATATGTCTGATAAGAGAATTTATCTTCCTTCCCCACATATGAGCCAAATTATCTTATGAAGGAGACAGGAGTTAAGTGATCTAACAAGCAGGAGGAGACACAAAGATTGTGCTGATTTTTCTAACAAGGCTTATACTTCCCTCCAGAGCTGTATTTACATCTACACTGCTCAGTACTGCGCTGTTAAATTTCCTCCATGCTTCTGTTTCTGTCTCGAACAACTTATCTAGGAGGCCGCATGGCACATGAAATACATAATATAGGTTAGGACCCCCCTATTGAGATTTGCTGTGACGTTGGCAGGGGTGGCTCAAAGAATTGATCAATTATTTGCTAAAAATCTTTTTTTTTTTTTTTTTATTGTAGTACAGTTGGAATAAATCTGTGAATTTGCACTTTTTATATGATGCATGCCAATTTCAGATTGTGCTGGCTCCTTTTTCTCTGTCTCAAACAAGCAGGAGACACAAAGTTTGTGCTGATTTTTCTAACAAGACTTTTACTTCTCTGCAGAGCTGGATTCACATCTACACTGCTCATTACTGCTGTATAATTTCCTCCATGTTGCTGTCTCTGTCTCAAACAAGCGGAAGAATATAGAAGCAGCAGCATGGAGGAAATTATACAGCAGTACTGAGCAGCATAGATGTGAATCCAGCTCTGGAGTGAAGGATAAACCTTGTTAGAAAAATCAGCATAATCTTTCTGTGTCGGCAGGAGGAGAGACAAAGATTGTGCTGATTTTAACAAGGCTTATACTTCACTGCAGAGCTGGATTCACATCTACACTTCTGAGTACTGCTGTATAATTTTCTCCATGCTGCTGCGTCTATTTGCTAAATAAAAGAGCAGGAATCCCTCTGTGTACTGTGCTGTTTACAGTAAACAGCACAGTCTCGTCCCACCAGCTCAGAGTGGATTTAATTTAACATTTATCCTGCATTTTCACCGCTTTGTAGGCTTTGCCATGTAATGGCCATATCGGTTAGTCCTCCTGTACACACACAGGACAGCGTATTCTGAAAAATTATTTAACAGTATGGTTATCATTTAGTAATCTGGAGATATATATATATATATATATATATATATATATATATTATATTATATACGGTATATAATATTATATTATATTATTAGATATAATATATATTTTTATATATAGAATATAATAAATACATATATATTTTATATATATTTTAACATGTGTCAGCACTAACAATTTTTTCTTATATTTATGCATTATATTAGACGGTGTTAGACTGTATAGGTAGGCGCCTAATTGGATGCAATGGAGTTACTAATTTTGTTCATATATGATCAGGGGGTATAATAGAGGAATAGCAGAAAACTCTCTAAAGCCGGATTTATACATTTGCGTGTCGCGTTCTTAATATGGACCGTGCTGCACGGACTGGTTGGGGTCCTCTAACCCGAACTTGCCATGAGGCTAAGATTAGGTCGGGAGACCCACGGCCGGCCTGTGAATTTCCGAAAAGAACCTGTCTTTTTAAGCGTAAGGCTTGTGGGGGTTTTTTTTTTTTGTGGTTTCTTTTTTTTTGTTTTGTTTTTTTTGTACTGTATAGATGCATTTTTTTCTTTTTATTGCCATGTTCTAAAAAATAAAAAAATTTAAATTCTAAAAATAATTAAAACATTAATACAATTACTTTATTCCTTTACTCTCGTGCACCCCATACACTCGCACGGCCAGTATAACAGTTTGCGACCACTTGAGTTGACTCTGCAGTTGAGGAAAGCGCAGGAAATTCCTCTTCTGGCAGCACAAGAGGGTGTTCACTGTGTGACCGCGTTCCATAGGCTCGGAGGGAAATCTGAGCAGTGTGCATTCATACGTCAGTGAGGGGCTGTGAATATATCATTATTTATGTAATTTTATTTGAATATATTTTATCAATTTTATATTTAAATATTCCATTTATATAATTATCTTGTCTCTGCCTGTCATGGGGGGTAATATGGTAATTGGGTGGAGGGGTGCCTTACCTGGCCCTCAGACTAGGGGACCGTAAGCTGTCCCTTATTCCAGAGGTACGCCTGATGGTGGCTAGGTCTGGACCACCAGCGTGACCCTAACTCCTGAAAAGCCCTGGTCTAACACCCCCAGCCAGGAGAGGGCTGGGACAAGAGAAATATATCCCACAAATAGAGGAAGCTAAAGCTCAAACTCACAGCAAGCACAGCTAGAAGAAAAGACAATACATGCTCATGGAGCAATAAGGTACAGGGAGGAAATAAACAACACCACACCACCACACACCAAATAGCATACAACAAATCACCAAAGCTGGATCAAATGCACAGGACCGGTGTCGCTGGAGCAAGCTAGACCTATAATGGGTATGGGACATCAGGTTCCACCATCTCTTAAAGGTGGAGGTGGCTGTGATAGATTTTCCATAATCTGTGCTCGCAGCAGTAAATCACAGACCAGCAGGAATTAACTCCTGCTAGACCGGACACCAGAGAGCACAAAACCATGTGACGCCTTGCTCTGTCTGAGCAGCTTAATTGCACTAGGAGACGTGTCAGACTCTGCAGTGTGAACAGACTCTGAAGATACCAAGCCACCTGATGAGTGTAGAGCAGAACACTGCATGACACTGCCTTTCCATGGAATTTCCTGTAAAGTCCCAATGGCAGACATTTGTGGGCGAGCAGGTACATTCTCTAGTACCACATCGTGACCCCAGCACTGATGAGCAACAATAAGATTTTGACGATCTTGAGACAACTCGCTGGTTTTGCTGATCATGAGATGTTTCTTGTGTGGCACCTTGGTAATGAGACACCTTTTTATACGCCATCATTTGAACCAGATGATATTGCTTTTTACTGCGGCAGGATTACATTCTAATTACTGATAGACTTCAGCTGGTGTCATAACATCTCATGGCTTTTTGCACCTTTCTTTCTTCACGTGTTCAATACTTTTTCTTTGTGTCATTTCTCATAATTACTCATAACTTAATTTATAGATATCTATGGTTTGATTTCTTTGCCTGTGGCGATTGGATGGGTTGTTACTGACATCTGGTATCTACAAATAATTACTTAGAAAACTGGTGACGTGTTCGATACTTCACCCGCTGTGTGCACATTTAAAAAAGCTGTTGGGCATCTTATGAATACTCTCAAGACACTGATCCAAACCCCCAGCAGAATAAGTATAGCTCTTGCTATGTTGCAGAAAGTGAATATTGATATATCGTCAGTATTTCTTTATATATGGTATATATAGCAGCGGCACGTTCAGCTCCGCTGTACAGGGGGTGCACTGACATTACAGGCGCACCCATATAATCATGCTATCGTGCCTCATGCTGCACTCACTCGCTATATAATGGCCATATTATACCATTACTTATACGTTAAAGCCATATTATACCATTACTGTACACAGAACATATTCTCTACACTAGAAAAGCGCAATAACCTAAATTGCTTAACAGAAGGATTCATGAAAATTCTCCATCCTGGAGTCCATCCTCACAGCTTTTATATGGTGAGCGGCATTAAAATAAATAGTTCTGCTACATAATGTACAGAGGATGGCGGCACACGGAGAGTGAGCACTTCTATACGTAGAATTTAATGTATGTAAATTCCTTTTTTTTTTTTTTTTTTTTTTTTTTTTTTTTTTTTTTTATGATGTAAGGCAATTACACATTTATTGCTTCAGAAATTAATCCAGTCTGAGAATAATGGGTAAAATATACAATTGCTGCCTCGGATTGCGCCAATTTTAGTCTTTATCTCAAGTGATTGATCATCAATCCACAGGATGTTCCATGTGATTTGATTAAAGGGATTGTTCAGGTATTTTCTCGCATCCGATTTGACGTGATGTGTACAGACGTTCTGTTGGGCGGTGTAGTGACGAAGGCAAATATCTGACCCCCGACCAGTAGATCACACAGATCCAGCCCTGGCAACTGCACCGCCAGGGATACAATGCCATCCCTCCTGGCCAAATGTGACATGGGGTGGAAGGGTATCCAGCACAACCTCATTAGAAAAAATAAAAAAAATCTTATACACCAAGATTCCCTGTGCCAAGTTTTGTTCTCAGTTGTCATTGGGATTCAAAACAAGTCTGTGAAGCATGGAGGTGCAGTCTGTGGTATAGCCGTTTTGTAGTTTTTCTTTCATGCTTATCCAGCACATGCAGTATACAGTAGTTTGTTTGACACATGCATCCGGCACTGGTAATGTACGTAGGTTTTACTTTACATTTGTGTTCGGCACATGTACATTCTGCAATTTTTCTTACACGTAATATGAAGTCATTTTCCTTATACGTCTGTTCAACAGCTGTAACCTACGGTAGGCTTTCTTTCTCGCCTGTTCGGCACATGTATTGTACAGTAGTGTTTCTTTCTCGCCTGTTCGGCACATGTATTGTACCGTAGTGTTTCTTTCACGCCTGTTCGGCACATGTATTGTCCACTAGTGTTTGTTTCTCGCCCGTTTGGCACATGTATTGTACAGTAGTGTTTTGTTCACGCCTGTTCGGCACATGTATTGTACAGTAGTGTTTCTTTCTCGCTCGTTTGGCACATGTATTGTACAGTAGTTTCTTTCACGCCCGTTCGGCACATGTATTGTACAGTAGTGTTTCGTTAATGCCTATTCGGCACATGTATTGTACACTAGTGTTTCGTTCGCACTTGTTCGGCTCATGTATTCTACAGTAATGTTTCGTTCACACCTGTTTGGCACATGTATTGTACAGTATTGTTTCGTTAATGCCTATTCGGCACATGTATTGTACACTAGTGTTCACGCCTGTTCGGCACATGTATTGTACACTAGTGTTTCTTTCTCGCCCGTTTGGCACATGTATTGTACAGTAGTGTTTTGTTCACGCCTGTTCGGCACATGTATTGTACAATAGTGTTTCTCGCCCGTTCGGCACATGTATTGTACAGTAGTGTTTCTTTCTCGCCCGTTTGGCACATGTATTGTACAGTAGTGTTTCACGTCCGTTCGGCACATGTATTGTACAGTAGTGTTTCTTTCTCGCTCGTTTGGCACATGTATTGTATAGTAGTTTCTTTCACGCCTGTCGGCACATGTATTGTACACTAGTGTTTCTTTCACGCCCGTTCGGCACATGTATTGTACACTAGTGTTTCTTTCACGTCCGTTCGGCACATGTATTGTACAGTAGTGTTTCTTTCACGTCCGTTCGGCACATGTATTGTACATTTGTTTCTTTCACGTCCGTTCGGCACATGTATTGTACAGTAGTGTTTCTTTCATGTCCGTTCGGCACATGTATTGTACAGTAGTGTTTCTTTCACGTCCGTTCGGCACATGTACAGTAGTGTTTCTTTCACGTCCGTTCGGCACATGTATTGTACATTAGTGTTTCTTTCACGTCCGTTCGGCACATGTATTGTACATTTGTTTCTTTCACGTCCGTTCGGCACATGTATTGTACAGTAGTGTTTTTCATGCCCGTTCGGCACATGTATTGTACAGTAGTTTCTTTCACGCCTGTTCGGCACATGTATTGTACACTAGTGTTTCTTTCACGCCCGTCCGGCACATGTATTGTACATTAGTGTTTCTTTCACGCCCGTTCGGCACATGTATTGTATAGTAGTGTTTCTTTCATGCCCGTTCGGCACATGTATTGTACAGTAGTGTTTCTTTCACGTCCGTTCGGCACATGTATTGTACAGTAGTGTTTCTTTCACGTCCGTTCGGCACATGTATTGTACAGTAGTGTTTCTTTCACGTCCGTTCGGCACATGTATTGTACAGTAGTGTTTTGTTCACGCCCGTTCGGCACATGTATTGTACAGTAGTGTTTCTTTCATGTCCGTTCGGCACATGTACAGTAGTGTTTCTTTCACGCCCGTTCGGCACATGTATTGTACACTAGTGTTTCTTTCACGTCCGTTCGGCACATGTATTGTACAGTAGTGTTTCTTTCACGTCCGTTCGGCACATGTATTGTACATTTGTTTCTTTCACGTCCGTTCGGCACATGTATTGTACAGTAGTGTTTCTTTCATGTCCGTTCGGCACATGTATTGTACAGTAGTGTTTCTTTCACGTCCGTTCGGCACATGTACAGTAGTGTTTCTTTCACGTCCGTTCGGCACATGTATTGTACATTAGTGTTTCTTTCACGTCCGTTCGGCACATGTATTGTACATTTGTTTCTTTCACGTCCGTTCGGCACATGTATTGTACAGTAGTGTTTCTTTCATGTCCGTTCGGCACATGTATTGTACAGTAGTGTTTTGTTCACGCCGTTCGGCACATGTATTGTACAGTAGTGTTTTTCATGCCCGTTCGGCACATTTATTGTACAGTAGTTTCTTTCACGCCTGTTCGGCACATGTATTGTACACTAGTGTTTCTTTCACGCCCGTCCGGCACATGTATTGTACATTAGTGTTTCTTTCACGCCCGTTCGGCACATGTATTGTATAGTAGTGTTTCTTTCACGTCCGTTCGGCACATGTATTGTACAGTAGTGTTTTGTTCACGCCCGTTCGGCACATGTATTGTACAGTAGTGTTTCTTTCATGTCCGTTCGGCACATGTATTGTACAGTAGTGTTTCTTTCACGCCCGTTCGGCACTTTTATTGTACAGTAGTGTTTCTTTCATGCCTGTTCGGCACATGTATTGTACACTAGTATTTCGTCCGCGCTTGTTCGGCTCATGTATTCTACAGTAATGTTTCGTTCACACCTGTTTGGCACATGTATTGTACAGTATTGTTTCGTTAATGCCTATTCAGCACATGTATTGTACACTAGTGTTCACGCCTGTTCGGCACATGTATTGTACACTAGTGTTTCTTTCTCGCCCGTTTGGCACATGTATTGTACAGTAGTGTTTTGTTCACGCCTGTTCGGCACATGTATTGTACAGTAGTGTTTCTTTCTCGCCCGTTTGGCACATGTATTGTACAGTAGTGTTTCACGTCCGTTCGGCACATGTATTGTACAGTAGTGTTTCTTTCTCGCTCGTTTGGCACATGTATTGTACAGTAGTTTCTTTCACGCCTGTCGGCACATGTATTGTACACTAGTGTTTCTTTCACGCCCGTTCGGCACATGTATTGTACATTAGTGTTTCTTTCACGCCCGTTCGGCACATGTATTGTACAGTAGTGTTTCTTTCATGCCCGTTCAGCACATGTATTGTACAGTAGTGTTTCTTTCACGTCCGTTCGGCACATGTACAGTAGTGTTTCTTTCACGTCCGTTCGGCACATGTATTGTACAGTAGTGTTTTGTTCACGCCCGTTCGGCACATGTATTGTACAGTAGTGTTTTTCATGTCCGTTCGGCACATGTATTGTACAGTAGTGTTTTGTTCACGCCCGTTCGGCACATGTATTGTACAGTAGTGTTTTTCATGCCCGTTCGGCACATGTATTGTACAGTAGTGTTTCTTTCACGTCCGTTCGGCACATGTATTGTACAGTAGTGTTTCTTTCACGTCCGTTCGGCACATGTATTGTACAGTAGTGTTTCTTTCACGTCCGTTCGGCACATGTATTGTACAGTAGTGTTTCTTTCACGTCCGTTCGGCACATGTATTGTACAGTAGTGTTTCTTTCATGTCCGTTCGGCACATGTATTGTACAGTAGTGTTTTGGTCACGCCCGTTCGGCACATGTATTGTACAGTAGTGTTTTTCATGCCCGTTCGGCACATGTATTGTACAGTAGTGTTTCTTTCACGTCCGTTCGGCACATGTATTGTACAGTAGTGTTTCTTTCACGCCTATTCGGCACATGTATTGCACAGTAGTGGTTTTTTCACGCCTGTTCGGTACATTGATTATATTGTAGTTTTTTACGCACGTAGGTATTTGGCACATTGCCATATTTAGATAAGTATTCGGTTTCAGTTTACATTTGTTCCGGGAATGGTAAATGCCGCTTCGTTTGATCTGAATCCGCGCCTGGAACAAGTCCCCGGTGATTGCTCCATAGCAACTTGTTTATGATGATGACTGAGATGTAAATCTGCGCACACGTATCATGAGTCTCCATCCCTCTGATTAGCACTTACAGATGCACAGTCTTCATATTCTCCTCTTGTTTTATGTCTGCAACAGAGATTTTAAAAGAAAGGGAAGTGAATCAGCCGGGGCTGAAGCCATTATCTTTGATATGGGACCAAGAGTTTTCATTAGTGCACAGAAAATGTACGGAAAAAAACCCCCCAATATTTTTATGTAATTTTTGATATTTCACAATCGTCGGGGCATTTCACAGTTTGGTGAGTTTTCTCCTGATTTTGGATAATTGTGCCCTGATGGAACAGACTGGGTCCAGAAGGTTTGACATTAAAGGGAACCTGTCATCAGAAATTTAGCTTGAAACCTAAAAGTTTCCCCCTCTGCAGCTCCTGGGCTGCATTCTAGCAGGTTCCTGTACTTTTTGTGGCCCCTTTTAAACCAAATTAAATACTTTATAAACTTGTACCTTTTGCTATGTAAATTTTGTAAATCGTCCATGGGGGCGGGCTCTCTGCTGATCGTTGCTGTTCCTCCAGCAGATTTACGCCGCCCCCCCCCCCCCCCAACGCTGAATTTCCTATCTCAGGACGCCGCCCCTGGGCGCCCGTGGTCCCGCGCATGCGCTGTGCGACTGTAGCGGGACTGTGCACTGTGTACACGTGTGACCGCTGGTGACGTTTTGCGCAGGCACGAGGTTATGGGCGGCGCTGTGAGTGTCATCAGCAAGTGCCGCCCATAACCTCGTGACCGCACTTTCCCCTCTTCCTCCAGCGTTCTGCGCAAGCGCTTGCTGGCCAGATGACCCGATGTCACCTCTTTCCCATCTTGGCCTGCTGCAGGGTAAGATGGGAAGGAGGTGACGTTGGGTCATTTGGCCAGCGAGCGCTTGCGCAGAACGCTGGAGGCAGTGGGGGAAAGCGCATCCACGAGATTATAGGCGGGCACTTGTGATGCAATCACATCGCCGCCCATAATCTCGTGCTTGTAACACACGTCACCAGCGATCCTGGCGTGGGCGGCACCTCGGGCGCAATGGGCGGCATCCTGATGGATGAAGTGTGGGGGGGGGGCGGCGTCAATGTGCTGGAGGAACAGCAACGGTCAGCAGAGAGCCCGCCCCCATGGACGATTTACAAAATTTACATAGCAAAAGGTACAAGTTTATAAAGTATTTAATTTGGTTTAAAAGGGGCCACAAAAAGTACAGGAACCTGCTAGAATGCAGCCCAGGAGCTGCAGAGGGGGAAACTTTTAGGTTTCAAGCTAAATTTCTGATGACAGGTTCCCTTTAATGGAAAGTGTGAAACGAGATCTGCAGCACATTCCTTCAAGCAGCTTTTTTTCTTTGTGTCTTTTTATTTTTTCTTATTTTTTTCACGCAGGTTAAAAAAACCCCAATGCTACAAACTTGCATTTTGCAAGAGTTTTTGTGGCTTTTTATGCACTTTTTTGTGTATTAATAGGACTTATTTTAATGCGTTTTCCAGTCTTACAATATTACTGGCTTATCCTTAAAATAGGTCATCAGGATCAAATTGGAGGAGGTCCAAGACCAGGCATCCTCACCGATCGGCTGTCTTTACCTGCGATGGCAGCTGGATGTAAACAGTGGATGGTTATGGATGAGCCGGCTCAGTATACTGTGCAGTGGCCTCATTCTGCTCGTATTGATGTGAATGGGAGCCAAGCATTATTTGTTGCTAGTAGCCACTAAACTGTGTATGGAGCTGAGCTGTTCGGCTCCGTGCATTTCAATATCATAATTCTGGAAAATCCCTTTTAAGGACCTCCTCTAGAGTTTTAATACTCTCCGTTTAGTTTGATTGCTCTTCAGACATAACTGACATTTTTTTGGCTTAGTATAGCCCATTGAAAGCCGTAAGGCCTTGTGCGCACAGTGCGTTTTTGATGCGGGTTTTTTTTTTTTGGTGCAGTTTCTTGCATGTCTATCCTTACGCCGGCAGAATCAGTTACAATTCTGAAGCGCTGTGCGCACGTTGCTTTTTTTAGATGTAGAAAATAGAAGCAGTATGTCAATTGGTGTAGTTTTTTGTCCTGCATTTTGTAGCCCTTCCAGCCATTTGTTTTACAAAAAAAAAATGCAACAAAAAACACCAAAAAAAACAAGCCAAAGAGACTTGTTTGGGCTAAAGAACACAAGGAATGGACATTAGACCAGTGGAAATCTGTGCTTTGGTCTGAGGAGTCCAAATTTGAGATCTGTGGATCCAACCACCGTGTCTTTGTAGAAAAGGTGAATGGATGGACTCTACATGGCTGGTTCCCACCGTGAAGCATGGAGGAGGAGGTGTGATGGTGTGAGGGGGCTTTGCTGGTGACAATGTTGGGGATTTATGCAAAATTGAAGGCATACTGAACTAGCATGCCTACCACAGCATCTTGCAGTGGCATGCTATTCCATCCGGTTTGTGTTTAGTTGGACCATCATTTATTTTTCAACAGGACAATGACCCCAAACACACCTCCAGGCTGTGTAAGGGCTATTTGACTAAGAAGGAGAGTGATGGGGTGCTACGCCAGATGACCTGGCCTCCACAGTCACCAGACCTGAACCCAATCGAGATGGTTTGGGGTGAGCTGGACCGCAGAGTGAAGGCAAAAGGGCCAACAAGTGCTAAGCATCTCTGGGAACTCCTTCAAGACTGTTGGAAAACCATTTCCGGTGACTACCTCTTGAAGCTCAACAAGAGAATGCCAAGAGTGTGCAAAGCAGTAATCAAAGCAAAAGGTGGCTACTTTGAAGAACCTAGAATATAAGACATATTTTCAGTTATTTCACACTTTTTTGTTAAGTATTTCATTCCACATGTTTTAATTCACAGTTTTTATGCCTTTTAATGTGAATCTACAATTTTCAGAGTCCTGAAAATAAAGAAAACCCTTTGAATGAGGTGTGTCCAAACTTTTGGTCTGTACTGTACCTGACCACAAATATACAAATTTCTGACTTTAGACCATTCGAAGCAACTATAATAAAATATTGGGATTTGGTAAGTACCGAAAAACAGCACTGAGCTAGACCACCCCCTTAATGTTTGGTATTTCAGTAGAGGCTTTCTGTAGTTTTTGACTTATATGATTTAAGGTCTCCAAATGACAAGTTGTGACGGGGGATGTAGGTCTATAAAGGGGTCTGCAAGATTTTTAGCTAACCTAAATAGGCAGGAAATAATATTTTATTCTGCATGATATTTTTTGGGTCATCCACCTCCTGAGGTTTTATTTACATGTGATGGAAAATGTTCTCCATTGATACGGCTACAATAAAATCCACAATATCCTGGGTCTACGGCGCATTTAAGAATCCATATCACTTCCCAGTCTTTGTAGAACCCCATTCATTTGCACTTTACTGTATGTCTGATGCACTGTGTGAACATGGCTTTACATGAAAGTATCTAAAGATTTGAGGTTGTGGGTTGTATTAATCACCTAAGTAGGTTAACAATGCAATTATTTTTTTTTATAGCAACTCCGAATAGATGGTCAAAATGAGATGCTCCTAAGTTTACGAGATCCCAAACCAGGACCAGTAGTTCCACTGTCCCCACACCAGGTGATACCCACTATCTCCCAACTTTTTGTTGGCCCATAGTTTTTGTATCTCCCACTGGTATGGTCTGCAGTTACAGCCTATGCGGCCTATACTTCTCCAGATGACATATACCATGACCATAGCGCATGTATTCAGCCCCAGCCTGTGACAATAGCCCTTAAGCTCCTCCAGACAACGCATATCACGACCGTAGCACGTGTATACAGCTCCAATCTCTATAGTCCATTCATGGCCCCCAGGACCTGACCGCAGCAACAGATCCTTGCCAATCCCTCTCACTGACCAAACATGTGGTTTATGGTCCTACTTCTCTTGGGTTAAGCCCTCTGGATGGGTAGAAGTACTCATCACACCCACCCCCTTAGACATTTTCTACATGAAGCTCAAAGTATGAAGGTTCCAGAAGCCCAGTCTCTGGCCCTGATAGCAGGGTTGTGTATTAGGCCATGTGTCGACGGGAGTTTGTACCTGCGGATATATCCGCAGGTATGTCTGCAGTTTTCCCGCAGCTGCTACCCGGAAACCGCAGCTATTTATACCTGCAGTAGTACAGCGAAATAGCTGCGGTAAACCTGTGGACATTCGTGCGACTTACCTGCGGAAGTCCCGGCCTCTATCTCCATAGTGGAGGGCCAGGAATTCCGCAGGTATTTCCACAAATAATTGACATGCAATTACGTACGGCTGCGGGACATCCGCAGCATATTCCGCAGCATGGACACACACTTCCCATGTCCCTTAGGATAACATGGTGAGTGTCTGTACTTGCTAAAACCTGCGGATTTATCTAGAAAATCCAGATAAATCCACAGGTTTTTCCGCGGCAAAATCCGCGGGTACAGAGTCCCGTGGGCACATAGCCTTAGAGAAGCCCCCTGCAGACAGGAACAAAATAACTCAGTCCCACACCAGATGCTGGACAATGAATCCTACTGCATTTTTTTTATTAGAGTCCATGGAGGCTAACTAGAATGACACTGTTACAACCCCTTCCCCCTTCAAATTGTGCACCTTAAACTACAAGCAAGCAGTCTCTAATAAAACAATGAGGTCAGCAATCCATGCTGTAAAATGTCTACTCTACGTCCATTTGTCCTATAGTCTTTAGTTTGTGGCCAGCTCCTCACAATAACCATCTTGTAAGTCCTTTCCCTTCCTCTTATCTAAAATAAATATAAACCGTATTGTGTGAAGAAGACCAGAACAGGGTTACAATAGGGGTCACAATGGTCCTTGGCTATATGGAATATGTGGTCTGCTCATACTCCTCATGGGCCAGACCGGTGGTGCCGACCCCGAGGGGAGAGGCCTGTGCGGTCCAGTCATAAGCAATATCAGAAGTGACCACCAATGAGTGAGCTCTGTTATCATCACATGACCTATAGTCTTCTGTATTACGATTTACTACTCGTTAGGAGCCGGGGGACCCTGTGAATGATCTCATTGTGTACAGTATATAGTAAAGTTTTACTTCCCGTTATTTGTGAATCTGCACTAAGGTTGCTATAATTACACTCTAGCTAATCATTTACTTGCCAATTTGTCTACATTATACTTTTAATTGTTGTCACGAGTCCCATGAAATGGCTTCAAGTGTAATTTCGCCTGGAAGCCATTTTTATGCTGAAAGATCGACTTCTTAGGTTACCAACTAATGGAAGATGCAGCGCCTCTTGGTAACCATCCGAATGGGTTTCGGTGTCTGTTTTATGGCACAGTGACTGGCAACTCGTCCATGCAGCTTCCTTACACACCACGTTGTAGGGTGATACACATCTTATAGTGCCAGGGAAGTGTGGCCCAAACTGGAAATTTGAGGTTGATGATTTGTTTAAAGCATCATGATGGTAGGAACCGGGGTGAAGAATCCTAGAACATGGAGCAGCCGATGTGGCTGGCAGATCCTACTTCTCTCTAGTGCTGAAGTCGTGTTAAATCTGATAGAGATTGAGAGAATCGTACTATAGAATCATTATTGATTTACGAAGATTGGAGTTGATCACTCTAGGGGTGACAGCAGGCAGCCAGAGTGTTCACACTTAAAGGGAATTTGTCAGCAGGTTTTTGCTTCCTCATCTGAGAGCAGCATGATGTAGGCAAAGAGGCCCTGAGTTCAATGATGTATCACTTAGATTACTGTGTGCAGCCGTTCTGACACCGTCAAAAATTTGAGACTTTGCATGTAGCAGAGCTGAGAAATCTGCCCCAGACCACACCAGGTTTTCAGTGTACATTTCCATAGACAGAAGCTGCTAATCAGAGGGGTGCGGAGTCTGACTATAAAGGTACCGTCACACATAACGAGATTGCTAGCGAGATCGCTGCTGAGTCACGGTTTCTGTGACACAGTAGCGATCCCGTTAGCGATCTCGTTATGTGTGACATCTACCAGTGATCAGGCCCCTGCTGTGAGATCTCTAGTTGTTGCAGAATGGTCCAGGTCATTTTCTTCAAAGGCGATGTCCTGCTGGGCAGGACACATCGCTGTGTTTGACACTGTGTGACAGGGTCACAGTGACTGCTGAGATCGTTATACAGGTCGCTACTACGACCCGTATCGTTACTGCGTCGTTGGTAAGGTCTGACTGTGTGACATCTCACCTGCGACCTCCCAGCGACTTACCAGCGATCCCTATCGGGTCGCATCGTTTTCGGGATCGCTGGTAAGTCGTTGTGTGGGAATGGGCCTTAATTCACTCTGCTGAGACCCACTAACGATAAAGATAAGAGGCTTAAGCTAACATTTCAGGTAAACATAAAAAGATTGCGTGATAACAGAGGCGGGACTCAAATCTCTGTTTTAACGATTGCAGCATGCTGTCTTTAGATTACATTGCAGAAATCTGCTGACAGAGGCCCTTTAAATGGGTTTTCTCTTTTTGGTAAATGTTTCTTCACTGGCTGCAGCTTTTAAAAAGGCAAAACAAAAAGAAGGCTGTTCATTACTCCTCCTTCCCAGGTCCAGTGGTGAGTCTCCATCGCTGCTCCCAGTGTATGTCTGTAGCGTTGTTGTCGTGTTGACAGTGCCAGAGCCGATCAATGAGCTCAGCTGCTCAGCCTAAATAAATGGCACAAACTACTTAAAGCTGCTGAGCTCACTGATTGACAGTGCTGCAGCCATTATGACACCATCGCTGCAAGCAGTAACAATCAGCGAGCTCAGCGGCTCTAAGCAACTTGTGCCGTTTACACGGAATAAACAGATGAAGCGCAGTGATTGGCTGCAGTGCTTTAAGCATGACTGCAGACAATAACAGACACTGGCAGTAGTGATGCACTCTAAAAAAAAAAAATATAATATATTTACACATGGTGTAAAGTGAAACTGACTCAGTTGCCCTTAGCAACCAATCAGATTCCACTTTTCATTCTTCAGACTTTTTGGAAAATGAAAGGTGGAATCTGGTTGCTAAGGGCAACTGAGTTAGTTTCACTTTAAACCATGTTTGATAACCTATACACATACTGGCCACCTACTTTTGGACCACCCTGTGTGTGTATATATGTATAGAGATATATATATGTATGCATGTATGTATGGAGAGAGAGAGAAATATATAGATAGAAATATATATAAGCAAGCATTGTTGACCTTAGGGAGATCAACATATCTACTTCGGAGACACCATCACGTGTTTCTCAACGCAGTGATTCTAGAGCATTGCCCCATGGGAAGTATGCAAATAAGAAGAGCGGTGTTGTTTATGTGTTGCGTTGGGTGTTGTTGTTTGTGGAGCGCTGTGTGTCTGTATCGTTGTGTATGTGTGTTGCGCGGTTTGTGTGTGTGTTTTGGGGGGAGGTATGTTTTGTGCAATGTGTGTGTTGTGCGGTGTGTGCCGCGGTGTTTGTGTGTTGGGTGTTGTGTGTCTGCGGCGTTGAGTGTGCGTCTGAGTCTGAGTCGCGGCCAATCCGTGCGGGGGGGGCGGATCCGAGGCGAGCGGCCAATCCGTGCGGGGGGAGGAGCCGAGGCGAGGCGAGCGGCCAATCCGTGCGGGGGGCGGGGCCATGGGGAGCCCAGCGGCCAATCAGCTTTGTGTCACCGTAAGGACACAATTTTGGAGCAAGACAGACAGACAGAATAAGGCAATTATATATATATATATATATATATATATATATATATATATATATATATATATATATATATATATATATATATATATATATATATATATATATATATACACATATATATATATATATATATATATACACATATATATATATATATATATATATATATACACATATATATATATATATATATATATACACATATATATATATATATATATATATATATATACACACATATATATATATATATATATATATATATATATATATGTGTATATATATATATATATGTGTATATATATATGTGTGTGTATATATATATATATATATATATATATATATATATATGAGATGCCAAGGGGAGAAGTACTAGAGAACAGGCATGTTTACCCTCGGTTCATTTCATATGTCTCCATGTATTGATTGTGGAGCGGTCGGCCCATGCAAATGGGCTGGGAAAATTATATCTGGCTCAGCAATAAGTTAGTCACTGAAGCCTGTTTATTTCAGTGTAATTTTGGGTTCGGTTGTTCCTGGAGCAATCAGTAGGAATGGCAGTGGGACTGGTTGCTCCCTTCTCCACATTCAATCCAGGGTTTTGATTCCTCACTGGATCAAAAATTCTCTCCAACCTGTTATGCTGACGTCTGCACCTTTTGTTATATTTATATGTTTTGCTGGGATAACGGGCTTGTTCCACCCCCTAGTTACCATAAGAGCCCCGTGTTCACACCTGCCATTCTGCCCTCTTAGGACGCTCGTTACCAGTCTGCTGACCACAAAGATTCAGATCTGTAAATGGCAGAATACAAGAATAAAAAAGGATTTTCCTGCAGTTGTGTTTTTTATGTGTTTTTGTTTGTTTTGTTTATGGCAGAAAATATTTTTTTAAATCTTCCCTGGAATAAAAATGACGTCTTTGTCAGAAAAGACATTTTACCTATAGGGAACTGATTATTATAATGGCAGCATAACTAATCACTTATGCAAAAAAACATGGCCTGCCTGAGTTCTGTAAATTTGCATTGCCTAATCAGATGATGTGGCCGCATTATAATCCGCGCTGCTCCATCACGTGGCTTTTCAAGGTCATATAGAATAGGTATAATAAGCTGGTCTTTTAAATGGAAATTCAATATTTCATCTGGGCTGATTACCATCTGCAGACGAGGATGGATGGAATTATTATCTGTGCCTGGGAAATAGACGGGACATCTGTTAAAGGGACCTATCAGCAATTTTTAAATTTGGGAGTAGTGATATGACTGTATACACACAGTTGTCACATAGTAAATATATACATTTTTGTAGTGATCTGATGTGCCAGTAATGAGAAATCGAGGGTTGAATCTATATGCAAATCAGGCTGGAAGTGCAATGGGGATGTGTCAGTGCCCTTTAACTGCATCTTCCATGTGCACAGACACACCCACACTGCACTTCCAGCTTGATTTCCATATGGCTTCTTGTGACTGGCTCATTTTGATCCCTATAAAAAATGTCATATTAACCCCTTCAGCCCCCAGGCACTTTACATTTTTGCGTTTTTGTTTTTTGCTCCTCTTCTTCCGAGAGCCGTAAATTTTTTTATTTTTCCATCAATTTTGCCATGTAAGGGCTTGTTTTTTGCGGGACGAGTTGTACTTTTAAATGAAACCATCAGTTTTACCATATAGTGTACTGGAAAACGGTAAAAAAATTCCAAGTGCGGAAAAATTGCAAAAAAAGTGTGATCGTACAATAGTTTTTGGGATATCTTATTCACTGTGTTCACTATAGGGTAAAACTGATATATCTATGTGATGCCTCAGGTCAGTGAGAGTTTGTAGACACCAAACATGTATAGGTTTACTTGTGTCTAAGGGGTTTAAAAAAATTCACAAGCTTGTCCAAAAAAAGTGGCAAACGTTTTGCGCCATTTTCCAAAACCTGTAGCGGTCTCATTTTTTGGTTTCTGACGCTCAGTGACGGCTTATTTTTGCGTATCGACCTGATGTTTTTAATGGTACCATTTTTGCGCAGATGCTACGTTTTGATCGCCTGTTATTGCATTTTGCGCAAAATTGACGGCGACCGAAAAACGTAATTTTGCCGTTTGGAATTTTTTTGCCACTATGCCATTTACTGATCAGATTAATTGATTTTATATTTTGATAGATCGGGCATTTCTGAACGCGGCGATACCAAATATGTGTATATTTTTAATTTTTTTAACCCTTTAATTTTCAATGGGGGGAAAGGGGGGTGATTTGAACTTTTAGGTTTTTTTTTTTTTAATTTTTTAAAACTTTTTTTTTTCTTATTTTACTAGTCCCCCTAGGTGGCTATAGCGCTCAGCAATCTGATCGCTCTGCACTATCTGCAGATCTCAGCTACAGAGCTGAGAACTGCAGTTTTGGTGCTTTACTTTCAATGCCGGCTGTATTCCGGCATTGAGAGGAAGTGAGTCATGTTAGCTACAGGCGTCATCACATGACCCTGTGCTACCATGGCAACCACAGAAAGTCACGTGATCATGTCACATGACTTCCGGTGGGGGCGGGGTGACTGTCATGGCGGCGCGCATATATATATCGCTGCCAGATTTTGGCAGCGATATGTAAGGGGTTAATGGCCGCTGGTGGAAGAGATTCCACCCGCGGCTAGCAGGCACACATGTCAGCTGTTGAAAACAGCTGATATGTGCGCAGATCGCCGCCGCCTGCCCGCGGCAGGGGGCGGGGCTTAACGGCACACAATCCATGACGTACCCAGTACGTCATGGGTCGTTAAGTGGTTAAGGGCCAAGTACCAATACAGCTTCCCCACTGCTTCCGTATGTGAACATTTACTGACTAGTGATGAGTGAGCACTACCATGCTCGGGTGCTCGGTACTTGTAACTAGTGATGAGCGGGCACTACCATGCTCGGGTGCTCAGTACTCGGAACTAGTGATAAGTGAGCACTATCATGCTCAGGTGCTCAGCACTCGTAACTAGTGATGAGCGGGCACTAACATGCTCGGGTGCTCTGTACTCGTAACTAGTGATGAGCGGGCACTACCATGCTTGGATGCTCAGTACTGGTAACCAGTGATGAGTGAGCACTACCATGCTCGGGTGCTCTGTACTCGTAACTAGTAATGAGTGAGCACTACCATGCTTGGATGCTCAGTACTGGTAACTAGTGATGAGCGGCACTACCATGCTCAGGTGCTCAGTACTGGTAACTAGTGATGAGTGGGCACTACCATGCTCAGGTGCTCAGTACTGGTAACTAGTGATGAGCGGGCACTACCAAGCTCAGGTGCTCAGTACTGGTAACTAGTGATGAGCGGGCACTACCATGCTCAGGTGCTAAGTACTTGTAACTAGTAATGAGCGGGCACTACCATGCTTGGATGCTCAGTACTAGTAACTAGTGATGAGTGGGCACTACCATACTTGGATGCTCAGTACTGGTAACTAGTGATGAGCGGGCACTACCATGCTCGGGTGTTCAGTACTCGTAACTAGTGATGAGTGAGCACTACCATGCTCGGGTGCTCAGTACTCGTAACTAGTGATGAGCGGGCATTACCATGCTCAGGTGCTCAGTACTTGTAACTAGTGATGAGCGGGCACTACCATGCTCAGGTGCTCAGTACTGGAAACTAGTGATGAGCGGGCATTACCATGCTCAGGTGCTCAGTACTTGTAACTAGTGATGAGCGGGCACTACCATGCTCAGGTGCTCAGTACTGGTAACTAGTGATGAGCGGGCACTACCATGCTCAGGTGCTCAGTACTGGAAACTAGTGATGAGCGGGCATTACCATGCTCAGGTGCTCAGTACTTGTAACTAGTGATGAGCGGGCACTACCATGCTCGAGTGCTCAGTACTGGTAACTAGTGATGAGCGGGCACTACCATGCTCAGGTGCTCAGTACTTGTAACTAGTGATGAGCGAGCACTACCATGCTCAGGTGCTCAGTACTGGAAACTAGTGATGAGCGGGCACTACCATGCTCAGGTGCTCAGTACTTGTAACTAGTGATGAGCGGGCACTACCATGCTCAGGTGCTCAGTACTGGAAACTAGTGATGAGCGGGCATTACCATGCTCAGGTGCTCAGTACTTGTAACTAGTGATGAGCGGGCACTACCATGCTCAGGTGCTCAGTACTGGAAACTAGTGATGAGCGGGCATTACCATGCTCAGGTGCTCAGTACTTGTAACTAGTGATGAGCGGGCACTACCATGCTCAGGTGCTCAGTACTGGTAACTAGTGATGAGCGGGCACTACCATGCTCGGGTGGTCAGCACTCGTAACTAGTGATGAGCGGGCACTACCATGCTCAGGTGCTCAGTACTGGAAACTAGTGATGAGCGGGCACTATCATGCTCGGGTGCTCAATCTGCAGCACTGATGTTACGTCAACAGTGCTGCAGGAAATCAGTGAACTTCAGCGGCTTCTATTCTGGCAGCCGCTGAGCAACTCAATTGGTTGCAGCGCTGTCATTATGATGTCATTGTTGCAGGCATCGGGGGCAGCACTGGAGATTCAGTGCTGGACCTGGGGAGAGTGAGAAAAGAACAGTTTGTTGTTGTTTTTGTTTGAGTTTTTACCTGTAGACAGGGGACAATGGTTTTCCAAATCTGGAAAACCTCTTTAAAATAGCAAGCACCCGCACTGATCTCTGTCTGGGGGTCTGTCTGACTGGAGCAGTGGTCTTGTGTATGCTCACTTCCGCTCTGTCTATGGGACTGACGGGCATATCTGAATGCTGTACTCCAGCTCCACCAGTCTCATAGACAAGTCATTGATGCATGTGCACTAGTTCATGTACAAAGACCACTCTGAGGACCCTCGATCTCGATCACTGGGGGTTATATTGGATAAAGCACTAGCTGTTTTATATCTATCAGTTGCCATAAGTGGGGGTCCCGCACTCCTCGCTCTCCACTGCATGCAGTCAGTGAGGACCCCTATGAAAAAAGTGGTGATCCCGCCTTTCCAGTGCCGCCCCGAGCTTTGTCTATAGGACTCATTAGTACAGCTCTCACCTATTTCTGCTAGCCCCATAGTCATTCAGTGGAGAGACACCACAAATGTTTGACCACTGTTGCATTGAATCTGCTTTCATCACATGGTGTGGGGAATGTGGGGTTCAGGACCCTGGCTGTAGTAATCACTGGGGGTCCCAGAATTTAGTCGATGGTTCATAGATGTCTATCTCAGGACAACCTCTCTATAACATTGGTCTTATCATAGAGAATAAGTCTCATTGCAGTAGGTCATGTCCTCAGTCGTTCCCGGTCAGGGCAGAATTGATTGAGCAGTGCTGTTATCTCGTCCCCTGTGATCCTTGCCCGGAGTTGTCACCAGCCGGTCGGACTCCTTTATCGCACATCTGTATTCAGGATTTGCCTTGACTTACCCAGTGCAGCTGACATTGTGTCATCTCATGAATACCTCCTGGAAATAATGAAGTCACTCGCTTCCCCCTGTGGTATAGGATAGTCTGGATACAAATATTCATGATGACAGGGGTTGAAAATTCAATCTGCATTTGTCAGACCCTCTGCCGATGATGGGAATTGCCCGATTCTACCCAGAGATCATCTATTTCATATAAATCTTCTATTTAGCTTCCAGGCGCTGTCACTGCTCTTACCAGAATGTCCTCAAATAAATGACAAGCATGAAACGCTAAGTATATATGCGCCAACATGTCGCCTTTAATATGTGTCCATGTTAAAGTGTGTGTGGTGAAGACTGGCGCGTTATGGGCTACGTGAGCACACTGGGAAATTAATAATACTCGTTAATCTAAAACAATTCATTAGTCTCCTAGAGATCAAGAGAATAAAAGGATCGAGCCTGCAGGGTCAGACTACACAGGGGTTTGTTTGTAGTCTGTTACCATGGAAACACAGGAAACAAATAGTTGGATACTTTTATTCAAAGCTGTTAAATAAATGTGTGTATGTGTGTGTGTATGTATGTATATATGTATGTGTGTATATATATATATATATATATATATATATATATATATATATATATATATATATAATGAGAATCTATATATTATAGATATATAAATGTTTAGTGTCCATGTTTTGCTCTTATTTTATTCCCAGAGTATTGTATGGTTCCTGAGAGATTATCTTTAGGGATGAGTTTTTTTTTTTTTGCCAAGGGGGCGTGGCTCACTGGATGCTCTGGGGCGTGGCTCACTGGATGCTCTGGGGTGTGGCTCACTGGATGCTCTGGGGCGTGGCTCACTGGATGCTCTGGGGTGTGGCTCACTGGATGCTCTGGGGTGTGACTTTAGGCAGCTCTGCATTACTATCATCTCAGTCACACCTTGTGGTAAATAGACACCATAAAAATAGGCATACAGTGAATACAGCTGAAATGCTGCCATAGCGTTTTCATGTGATACTTGATGTCCTGTGTATGAAATTTTACAAGAAATAAAAAATAATTTTTTCATTTGTGCCAAACGTCTTCACTTCATACTTATCTTGTATCCAGGCCATGGTGTAGCCTTTGTCTGAGCTCTGAACAGGAGGTGGTCATCAGTAATGGTGAGCGGGACTATATGAACTTGGTGTACACGCACGCACGCACGCACGTACGTACGTGTGTGTGTGTGTGTGTGTGTGTGTGTGTGTGTGTGTGTGTTCATCTCTTGAACCATATCGCAAATTCTGGGGAAAAAAACCCAAACAAACGGGGAATTCTCATGGTAAAAATGTGAAGTGAATAAAATAAGAGCAAAAACTGACCACTTTTGATTTGGTGAAAAATTCTTTTTAACAGGTTATTTTCCAGCTAGAACATTTTCCTCAATCCGCAGTGTAGAGCATAATTTACTGATATGCAGAGACCCCCAGCTGTCACAAAAATGGGGGTACACTGCTCTGTATAGATAGCACTGCATTAAATAGGGCAAAGATGTACACGCTTGAGTTCCATTTCATTCATTGTCTATGGAATTGCTGAAAAGAGCAGAGTCCTGTACTAGGTTTTCTCTGGCAGTCCTATAGACAATGAATGGGGAATGAAGATCGAGCATGCACACTTTTTTCGTTCATTCACGATGGTGATCTGTAGTGCCGGGTTCTCTGAGTCGCTGGGGGTCCCAGCGTTGATACCAGAAGTGATCAGTAAATTGTTCCCCATCCTATAGATCTTTAGTATCACCTAGCCATTCCTAGATTTTATTTGCTGACATCTGATGTATAATGGAAATAACAGCCATGGATACGGTTAGAATGTACAAAGTTTAGTATTATAGTCTAAAAGATTCTAGGAGACATGACGCGTTTGCGCATCATCTGTCGTCTTCAGCCGATCCTTAATACAATACATTGCAAGTTCTTTATTACATTAGATGTAAATGAAGACATAATAGCATTTTGCAACCAAAGTGCATCTGAGTTTTGCAGCGTGATCTCGTACTCGTGGAATGTAACATCGGCTGTAATCCGGGTAAAATTCAGTCACCGGTTTTAGCAGTTAAGAAGAAAAGTTTTGCAGTTTTTTATTTCCTGCTTAGTCCTAAGAGAAGCACATGAAGCTGAAATCATGGGATTATTTTTTTTTTCTTTGAAAACAAAATGTCTTTGAAAGAATTTTTCTGTGATTCCATGCTGTCTGCACAGTCACAGGACACGAGCCCCAGAACGGGGAGTTCGGCTTCTCCCCGACAATCAGTGCAGCCGTGTCTATACAATAAAGCAGCATCGCTTTCCTGGAATCACTATTGACTTTTTTAAATGCAAAATATGCAAAAAATGTATGTCATGGCGGTGATGGCTATTCATGATCAAATGTTTCACACTGGAGTAGGAATAATTCTGGGGGAGTAGCACCTGGGGGGGGGGAATTTTTTGTATCTTGCCCTCATCCCTCACAACAAGGTTTAGCAACTTTTGGTGCACTTGCCAGTAGAGATAAGCGGACCTGTGGAAATCCTGTTATCCCGGGTTCAGGTGCACGTTTGATAAAGTTAGGTTTTGGACCTGGACTTGACATGAACCCTAATGCCAGTCACTTCGGGGTTTTCTTTGTATACGTAAAGCACCCGAACTCTGTGGTTTTTTTTTTTTTTGTTTTGCTTTGGGGTTTTTTTTATTTTAAAAATGTGTTTTGCCAGTCGAATATATCATCCACCCCCTTTTTTTTTCTTTTTTAATGCATTTCATCATCTTCTGCATTCTTCCAGCACTATAGGTGTAGGAACCTCCAATCACTACTTTAAAAGCATACTGTAATCTGAGCTGAAAGCCCACCTCTCTCTGTTATGCCTGTATGTAGTTTAATAGACTGGAAACCAGGAGCTGAGAAACAAATTAATGCCACCCATTCCTCCCTTCCTATAATTTGTCTCTGTTGCAAGACACTAGTGTTTCTTTGGTGTGATTTATGGGGTAAAATGCATAACTAGACACAACATAACTAACATAATCTGCAAATCACTTTAAGTTATTTGAAAGGTCTTGAATGATATTGCCAATATCTCACCAATCTATTCTTGCAAAAATGATCTCTGAGGCCCCCCCATTCACGAAGGGACAACCGGGAGGCCCCCCCATTCACGAAGGGACAACCGGGAGGCCCCCCCATTCACGAAGGGACAACCGGGAGGCCACCCCATTCACGGGGGGGACAACCGGGAGGCCACCCCATTCACGGGGGGGGACAACCGGGAGGCCACCCCATTCACGGGGGGGACAACCGGGAGTCCCCCCTCATTCACGGGGGGGACAACTGGGAGGCCCTCCCATACACTGGGGGGGGACAACCGGGAGGCCACCTCATACACTGGGGGGGACAACCGGGAGGCCACCCCATTCCCCCATTCACGGGGGGGACCACCAGGAGGCCACCCCATTCACGGGTGGACCACCGGGAGGCCACCCCATACACTGGGGGGGGGGGGGGACAACCGGGAGGCCACCCCCATACACTGGGGGGGGACAACCGGGAGGCCACCCCCATACACTGGGGGGGGACAACCGGGAGGCCCCCCCCATACGCTGGGGGGGACAACCGGGAGGCCCCCCCCCCATACGCTGGGGGGGACAACCGGGAGGCCCCCCCCATACGCTGGGGGGGACAACCGGGAGGCCCCCCCCATACGCTGGGGGGGACAACCGGGAGGCCCCCCCCCCATACGCTGGGGGGGACAACCGGGAGGCCCCCCCCCATACGCTGGGGGGGACAACCGGGAGGCCCCCCCCCATACACTGGGGGGGACAACCGAGAGGCCCCCCCCATACGCTGGGGGGGACAACCGGGAGGCCCCCCCCATACGCTGGGGGGGACAACCGGGAGGCCCCCCCCCCCATACACTGGGGGGGACAACCGGGAGGCCCCCCCCATACACTGGGGGGGACAACCGGGAGGCCCCCCCCATACACTGGGGGGGACAGCCGGGAGGCCCCCCCATACACTGGGGGAGACAACCGAGAGGCCCTTAAACACATAAGATGGTTGGCCAATCCCACTGAAATCTGCTGGTACAGATTAATTTTTTTTGTACTCTAATTACTTTTTTTTTTAAATTTTTTTCTGCCCTGCATTGTTTTTTAATGCTGGCGGGTGATTTTAGATGCCGCATTGCATTCCGCATTGTTCGTCTGTTGCAGCGAGGCTGCTGGATTCTGCTATCTCCTCCAACCACCAGGTTGCACAAAGTGAATGAATCAATGACAGTAGTAGGAGGAGGAGATCTGTACTAGTTTGGCTGATATATGCAAATGTTCATTTGTGTGGGGGCAGGGATGTAGGAGAGGGGAGAAAAATTTAGATCTACCCCCCCCTTCCCCTCCAGCCTTATCACCTTTGCTAACGTACAGAGGTCATAATAAACGTGATCATTAGGCTCCTTTTAGAATAAATGCTTATTGACGGCACAGCGCTGCGGAGCCGTGTAGAATATGGATTACGTTGCCTGGGAATATAATACATGATATTTTTTAATATTTTTTTTTTTTTTTTTAGACCCTGCCGCCTTCACTTTATCACTAGCCATAAGGACGCTGTTTGTCTCTGTAATTGGATTCTCATTTTAATAGGTGTTTACGAGAGATTCTCCGGGTTTATGTAAATAGAGAATTATCACGGTATAATAAAATATGCAGCTTTAGGTTTTTGTGTTTCGCTTCCTCTGCTTGCTCTGTGTGATTGAAATATTCTTTCAACCGTCAATAGTTGGAAACCTGTTCTACATCTGATCGTGTTCTACATACACGCAAAGGGTTCAATCTATGGCTTCAGTGTAGATGGAAATGCTTTTAAAGATGTATAAAAATAAAGTTTCTTCTATTTCCCTGTATCAATCAAATGGTTTCATCTTTCCCATGTGTCTTCAGGAGCGCACTGGTCCCCAGGCTGCTGACTTCTTGGTTCCTCCGGGGCTGTGCACTCCTCATTGACTATTCTGGACAGTGATATTGTTGCAACCAATAGTCTAAATTGTGCTCTTCCAGTGCTCCTATATGAGGCTGATTTTTCTCTGAAGTATTGGATGCTTAGTAGGGCTGAATCTGGCCAGGATTAGGAGCTCTGTGGTCCTGTCTCGGCAGACTGCCTCTAGGGTAGTGCTTGCTTACAAGCTCTCTGGGGGCTGTTTTTGCAAGCTCTCTGGGGGCTGTTTTTGCAAGCTCTCTGGGGGCTGTTTTTGCAAGCTCTCTGGGGGCTGTTTTTGCAAGCTCTCTGGGGGCTGTTTTTGCAAGCTCTTTGGGGGCTGTTTTTGCAAGCTCTCTGGGGGCTGTTTTTGCAAGCTCTCTGGGGGCTGTTTTTGCAAGCTCTCTGGGGGCTGTTTTTGCAAGCTCTCTGGGGGCTGTTTTTGCAAGCTCTCTGGGGGCTGTTTTTGCAAGCTCTCTGGGGGCTGTTTTTGCAAGCTCTCTGGGGGCTGTTTTTGCAAGCTCTCTGGGGGCTGTTTTTGCAAGCTCTGTAGTAGTGGTGCATACAAGTGGCCTAGGGCAGTGCTTACATGCTCTTTTAAAGAAGTGCTAAAAAGCTCTAGGGTAGTGTTTATGAGCTCTCTAGGTCAGCACTTACAAGCTCTCTAGGGCAGTGGTGCTTACAAGCTCTCTGGGACATTGCTTACAAGTTCTCCTAGATAGTAGCAGTGGATTGTTGCCTTGACATCGAGCAGGAGATGGATAAAAAGAAAAGCCGGTCTTGGAGGAGAGCGGTGACAGGTGGAAATAGTAAATTGCAAATTTGCTGAATTTCTCACGGTCTACTATTCTCTTCCACTGTTAATTTGGGATTAATAATTTAAGCTGCCTATACTTGTTAAGGATTTCTACACATCTAGTTTTGTTTCTGGGAGGTTTCAGAAGCGTCACAAACATTTTCCACCTTTTAGAAAGTCCAGGTGGGCTCCCTTTGCTTGGCTTGTTACGTTTGTGCCAACTGGAACCTCTGAGGTTCTCTGCTGTCTAGGTGATAGGACTCACGTTTTGAAGGAAGAAAAAAATTCTGTATTCATATTCTTACTGTATCCCTCTGTATAAGAAAGCGCTTCCATACAGTAAAAGCATAAAATACAAGATGTTCTGTTGTATACTGCCCAGCGTATGCTGAAAAGACACACTTTAGCATACGCTGATGTATAGTACTTATGGATACAATTTTTTTTTTGTGCAGATGACTATCGTATTGAGACCTTTTCACGTCAAAGTTTTTGCAAGTTATTTTTGTGAACTATCTCTTCCTGCCATCCTTTTACTTCTTGTTACTTTACATTTGACAGTCTGGTAAAATAACACAAAGTATTCCTTTATTGTCAACTACACAAGATTGTTTGTAGTCTGTTACCATGGAGACACATAGGTCAATATAAACTGTAAACACAACAGGCTTTTGTTTGGGTTTATTCATGTTTTCTCATTAAACTGCAGGATTTTGTTGGTTCACCCCAATAAGTTGGTCATGAAGGCGGAAATATCTTTTGTATTCCTTAATATGTAAAGATAGATAGATATATATATATATATATATATATATATATATATATATATATATATATATATATATATATATATATATATATATATATTATGTGTGTGTGTATATGTATGTATGTATGTACAGTGCCTACAAGTAGTATTCAACCCCCTGCAGATTTAGCAGGTTTGATAAGATGCATATAAGTTAGAGCCTGCAAACTTCAAACAAGAGCAGGATTTATTAACAGATGCATAAATCTTACAAACCAACAAGTTATGTTGCTCAGTTAAATTTTAATAAATTTTCAACATAAAAGTGTGGGTCAATTATTATTCAACCCCTAGGTTTAATATTTTGTGGAATAACCCTTGTTTGCAATTACAGCTAATAATCGTCTTTTATAAGACCTGATCAGGCCGGCACAGGTCTCTGGAGATATCTTGGCCCACTCCTCCATGCAGATCTTCTCCAAGTTATCTAGGTTCTTTGGGTGTCTCATGTGGACTTTAATCTTGAGCTCCTTCCACAAGTTTTCAATTGGGTTAAGGTCAGGAGACTGACTAGGCCACTGCAACACCTTTGATTTTTTCCCTCTTGAACCAGGCCTTGGTTTTCTTGGCTGTGTGCTTTGGGTCGTTGTCTTGTTGGAAGATGAAATGACGACCCATCTTAAGATCCTTGATGGAGGAGCGGAGGTTCTTGGCCAAAATCTCCAGGTAGGCCGTGCTATCCATCTTCCCATGGATGCGGACCAGATGGCCAGGCCCCTTGGCTGAGAAACAGCCCCACAGCATGATGCTGCCACCACCATGCTTGACTGTAGGGATGGTATTCTTGGGGTCGTATGCAGTGCCATCCAGTCTCCAAACGTCACGTGTGTGGTTGGCACCAAAGATCTCGATCTTGGTCTCATCAGACCAGAGAACCTTGAACCAGTCTGTCTCAGAGTCCTCCAAGTGATCATGAGCAAACTGTAGACGAGCCTTGACATGACACTTTGAAAGTAAAGGTACCTTACGGGCTCGTCTGGAACGGAGACCATTGCGGTGGAGTACGTTACTTATGGTATTGACTGAAACCAATGTCCCGACTGCCATGAGATCTTCCCGGAGCTCCTTCCTTGTTGTCCTTGGGTTAACAGTAGTTCCATAAGCCTTCCACTTCCGGATGATGCTCCCAACAGTGGAGACAGGTAGGCCCAACTCCTTGGAAAGGGTTTTGTACCCCTTGCCAGCCTTGTGACCCTCCACGATCTTGTCTCTGATGGCCTTGGAATGCTCCTTTGTCTTCCCCATGTTGACCTAGTATGAGTGCTGTTCACAAGTTTGGGGAGGGTCTTAATTAGTCAGAAAAGGCTGGAAAAATAGATAATTAATCCAAACATGTGAAGCTCATTGTTCTTTGTGCCCGAAATACTTCTTAATACTTTAGGGGAACCAAACAGAATTCTTGTGGTTTGAGGGGTTGAATAATAAATGACCCTCTGAATAAACTTTTCACAATTTTAAAAAAAAATAAAAAAAGAAATAACATTCTTTTTTGCTGCAGTACATTTCACACTTCCAGGCTGATCTACAGTCCAAATGTCACAATGCCAAGTTAATTCCGAATGTGTAAACCTGCTAAATCTACAGGGGGTTGAAGACTACTTGTACATATATATGTGTGTAATATATATATATATATATATATATATATATATATATATATATATATATATATATATATATATATATATATATATATATATATATATATATATATATATATATATATATATATATATATATATATATATATATATATATATATATAATATATATATATGTGTGTATGTATGTATGTATGTGTGTATATATATATATATATATCTCTATGTATGTGTGTGTGTATATATATATATATATATATATATCTATATATATTTGTGTGTATATATATATATATATATATATATCTATATATATTTGTGTGTGTATATATAATATATGTGTGTATATATAATATATATCACTATATTTTTATATATATATCTATATATATCTCTATCTGTATTACAATGTTGTATATGGGTTTTTTTTTTTGGGGGGGGGGGTTTGTTTTATTTTCCGCAAGCAGAACCCTGTTTAATGCTTCCTTTTAGTTCTGCCGTCTGTATTTACACGGTATAAACAGACATTCATTTTTGCAGATGGAATTATGGCTTCTTTGCTCAGTATCTCAGTCTGTCCCCATGTTACATGCACAAAGTTATGATTTATTTTTTTTGGCTATCGATTAACCGGTGGGTTCTTACATTAAAAGAGGAAGCGCTGCCGAATTCCCCTGCGCTTGTGAATTGCAGATAAAGGTCAATCATAATCCATGAAATGTTCCATTTGCTGCGATCTGTCAGAACAGTCTTTTTTTATAAAACTGATAAAAAATAGTGTTTTGTGAGCAGTTTTGCAGACAGATGGGTTGTGGCCCTTTGCTAACAGCAAAGCATAGATTATCTCTCCCCCTCGGTCGCCTGTGCATGAATCAGTGTATTTGCAGATCACCTGAGGCTTCTTTCTCATTTTCTTGAAATTCCAGGAGCTGCAATTTGAACGGCTCACCAGAGAGCTGGAGGTGGAAAGACAAATTGTTGCCAATCAGCTAGAAAGATGCAGACTGGGAGCCGAGTCGCCGAGCATCGCCAGCGTAAGGTACACATTTTAATGACTGTTTGCTACCATACTGTGAAATGGCCATTTCCATGAACCATCCACTGCGCATAATTTATTTTCACTGCTCTACTTGCTCGTTGGGAGTATTTATCGGTTAATGTGGAAACTTTTACAAAATAAACATATGACTTTACATCAGCGAAGTCTAATTGTGCATCATTTTCTTACCTCTCATTTAGGATCAGATGAGTAATTGTTTTTTGGCTAAACGCAAGGCCTAATAGGCCAAGCTAGAGCTAGCCTATATGTGTGGGGAGCTAGAGCTAGCCTATATATGTGTAGGGAGCTAGAGCTAGGCTATTAGTGTAGGGAGCTAGAGCTAGCCTATATATGTGTAGGGAGCTAGAGCTAGCCTATATGTGTAGGGAGCTAGAGCTAGGCTATTAGTGTAAGGAGCTAGAGCTAGCCTATATATGTGTAGGGAGCTAGAGCTAGCCTATATATGTGTAGGGAGCTAGAGCTAGGCTATATATGTGTAGGGAGCTAGCCTTTTACAAGTCACAATTAACTGTGGCAACCCAAAGGGAAATTAACTTACTATTATTGGTGACCATATAAGTTCTCACTTTGGCTGTTAATTATTACTATTATTTATTATTAATATAGCGACATTTATTCCATGGCATTTTACAAGTGAAAAGGGGCATACATAAATAACAAGTACAACAATCATTAACATTACAAAAACAGACTAGTACAGGAGGAGAGAGGATCCTGCCCATGAGGGCTCAGTCTACAGGGGATGGGTGAGGGTACAGGAGGAGAAAGGCCCTTGCCCGTGAGGGCTCACAGTCTACAGGGATGGGTGAGGGTACAATAAGTGATCACAGAGCTGGTTGTGCAGTGGTGTTCTGGTTTGAGGGTTATTGTAGGTTGTAGGCAGAGGTGGGTCTTCAGGCTCCTTTTGAAGGTTTCCACGGTAGGTGAGAGTCTGTTATGCTGGGGTAGAGCGTTCCAGATTATGGGGGAGGCAAATCTTGTATGCAATTGTGGGAAGAGAGGAGGACTAGAGAAGGGCATCTTGTGAGGATCAGAGGCTGCATGCAGGTAAGTACCGGGAGACTATGTCACAGCTGTATGGAGGAGACAGGTTGTGGATGGCTTTGTAGGTCGTGTTTAGTGTTTTGAACTGGAGTCTTTGGGCAATGTGAAGCCAGTAAAGGGATTGGAAGAGTGGCAAGGCCAGGGTATAATGAGGGGAGAGATGGATTAATCGATCCGCAGAGTTTAGGATACATTAGAGGGGTGTAAGAGTGTTGGAAGGGAGGCCACAGAGCAGGAGGTTACATTAGTCAAGGCGGGAGATAATGAGAGCATGCACTAATGTATTTGCTGATTTTTGGTTAAGAAATGCTCAAATCCAGGAGATATTTTCGAGTTGCAGTCGGCATGAGGTGAAGAGGGCTTGGATGTGTGGCTTGAAGGAGAGCAGAATCGAGGGGTACTCTGAGGAAGTGAGCTTGTGAGACTGGGGAGAGTGAGCAGCCATCAACTTTGATGAATAGGTTTGTTGGAGGGGTTGAGTGAGGAGGGGGAAAGATAATAAATTCAGTTTTGTCCATTTTAAGCTTTAGGAATCGCGCAGAGAAGGATGAGACAGACATTGTGGGATTCTGGTTAGTAGGGAGGTGAAGTCAGGTCCAGAGAGGTAGATCTGCGTATAGTCAGCGTAGACGTGACACTGAAAGCCGTGGGACTCTTATGAGCTGTCACAGGCCAAAGGTGTAAACTGAGAACTGCAGGGGTCCAAGAAATGAACCTTGGGGGGCACCGACAGATAGGGGCGAGATGAGGAAGTGGTGTGAGAATGGGAGACACTAAAAGTCTGGTCGGTTAGGTACGAGGAGATCCAAGATAGCGCCAAGCCTGTGATGCCCAGAGATGAGAGAATCTGTAATAGGAGGGAGTGGACAGGTCCAGTAGGAGGACAGAGTAGTGTCCCTTGGCTTTGGCGGTTAGTAGGTCATTGGTGACTTTAGGGCAATTTCAGTGGAATGATGCGGTCGGAAGCTAGATTGTAACCGGTCAAAGAGGGAGCAGGAGGAGAGGTGGGAGGACATTTCAAGATAGATATGCTGTTCCAGTAGTTTTTGAAGCATAGGGGAGAAGTGATATGGGGCGGTAGCTAGACACAGAGGATGGGTCAAGGGAGGGCTTTTTGAGGATGTGTGTGATTTGTAGCATGTTTAAAGAATAAAGGAAATACACCAGTTGTTAGTGATAGGTTGAAGAGATGGGTTAGGGTCGGGATGAGGACTGTTTAGGTTGGGGATGAGATGGGACAGGAGTGGGTCAAGTGTACAGGTGGTGACATGTGATTTTGAGAGTAAAGTGGAAAGATTATCTTCTGTCATGGTGGAGAAGCTGGATTTGGAGGAAGAGGGATGAGTAGCTATGATGAGGGGCTGTGGTGATTGTGGGCCAAAGCTTGCTCTGATGTTATCAATCTTCTGCTTTAAGAAAGAGGCAAAGTCTTCAGATGAGAGGAGAGGGAGGTGGCGCTGGAGGACGGAGGAGAGAAATGAAAGTGTTGAATAGCTGTTTAGGGTTGTGAGAGAGAGAGGATGTGAGGGATGAGAAGTAGGTTTGTTTTGCAGCAGTGAGTGTGGACTTGAAAGTGGTCAGGAACTCTTTATATGCAATGAAGTGTTCAGTTGAATGAGACCTCTTCCTTCTCCGCTCAGCAATTCTGGAAGCCCGTCTCAGTTCTTTTGTCTGGCCCGTGTGCCAAGGTTGCCTGTTGATTGTGCTAATCTCAATAACTTTTTTATACAGGTGCATCTCAATAAATTATAATATCAAAAAGTTAATTTATTTCAGTAATTCAATGCAAAAAGGGAAACGCATGTATTATATAGTCATTACACACAGCGGGATCTATTCCTATATATTATATAGAGTCGTTACACACAGAGTGATCTATTGCGACTGTTTCTGTTAATGTTGATGAGTATGGCTTGCAGAGGTGTGGGGCTGTTTTTAGTGGAAAGCAGCCATGTGTTTACACTTCTATACTACCTCCATAAGGAACTGTTGACGTAGAAGGATAACTGATAGATCCCAATCACACAGACCTGACTAGTGGAGTTACACATATTCCGATTTTTAGTTTTCTGAATGTAATTCACTGGATTCATATGTTATCCATTCAATCTCCGGTGAATCCTTCCACATTGGATCCTTCCGTCACATTGGAGCAGCTGACAGGGGAGAAGACACATCACAGCTTCGCTTCTCATGGCAGTTTATCAAAATAAATCGCATATGTACATAAATCTGAATAATTCACGCTCATTATAAATGAAAGCCTCATTGAAATGATAATCCCCCTCGCCCGTGGAATCGCAGTGTGTAGGAGGGGAGCGCCGGCAGTAAGGCAGAGAATGGTACTACCATGCACATTGTGACCGGACGATGCAGCTCTCTGAATAAACACTGTATGCTCCCATATGTTTCATCACAGCTTATCATAGCTCAATCAACTCTGCACTACTTCATGAAACCCCCCCTCAGGCTGATATTTACGGTCTTGTCAGGCTCCGCTTCTGTTTTGGATCACATTGAGCCTCCCTGTCGTCAGATTTCACAATACAAACTGAATACATTATTAAATGGGCTTTCTAGACCTGATGAGGCCAGTATACATGGTTTGAAATATATGTCTGAATGGCTGATTAATCCTTTTTGAAAACTTTTCTGCTTAATACTAAAACGCTCATGCTGCTGTCAGGCTTGTACAGATAGTCTGACATGGATTTTTCAAAGTAAGTACACCAGGTTGTCAGGTCTAAGTAATCAATTTAAGGGAATCTGTAATGTGATTATTTAGTACAGTATGAATGTTATCTTTACATAGACCTTAGGGGTGCTTCACACATAGCGAGATCGCTACCGAAATCGCTGCTACGGCACGGTTTTGGTGACGCAACAGTGACCTCATTAACGATCTCGCTGTGTGTGACACTGAGCAGCGATCTGGCCCCTGCTGCGAGATCGCTGCTCGTTACACACAGCCCTGGTTCGTTTTCTTCAAAGGCGCTCTCCCGCTGTGACGCACAGATCGCTGTGTGTGACAGCGAGAGAGCGACGAAATGAAGCGAGCAGGGAGCAGGAGCCGGCATGTGGCAGCTGCAGTAAGCTGTAACCAGGGTAAACATCGGGTAACCAAGGTGGTTACCCGATATTTACCTTAGTTACCAGCCTCCGCAGCTCTCACGCTGCCTGTGCTTCCGGCTCTCTGCACATGTAGCTGCAGTACACATCGGGTTAATTAACCCGATGTGTACTGTAGCTAGGAGAGCAAGGAGCCAGCGCTAAGCAGTGTGCGCGGCTCCCTGCTCTCTGCACATGTAGCTGCAGTACACATCGGGTTAATTAACCCGATGTGTACTGTAGCTAGGAGAGCAAGGAGCCAGCGCTAAGCAGTGTGCGCGGCTCCCTGCTCTCGCGGTTATGATCGCTGCTGCTTCTGCTGTGTTTGACAGCTAAGCAGCGATCATAACAGCGACTTACAAGGTCGCTGTTACGTCACAGAAAATGGTGACGTAACAGCGACCTCGTTGTCACTGTTGCTTAGTGTGAACCAGCCCTTAAGGAGACCTTTCAGGATCAGTAAGTTTTTTTTTTTCCAAAACGTTTTTTATTGATTTTTCAAATTTGTAAAAACATGACAAGTATCATTGCAAAAAAAGAACATTCGTCTGACAAAATGTGACATAGAGGTGGGTGATACCCCAATTTGGAGTTCCATGTTGCTGTTCGATTTAAGATAGTATACAGTAACATTAAACCAAAACAGAGGTAATGAAATATAATATAACATATGCAATACAATTCGTTAAATCTCTGTGTCGTCCCTGAATGATTTCAATTTTGCTAGCGTGTCTTGGTATTCCCAACCGTCTCGTCTCCCCCTCCCGCCAGAGCCCCCTCCTAGGTGATTCTCAGTTTACCCAGGCTGTCCTGGATATCGCTCAGGATATACCACTCCGAGTGAACAAAAGGTGCCATCAGGTTAATTATTTCTCCCTGTGTGAATTGGCTTTCAATAAAATGTCTCCATCTCACAAAAAACTTGGCTGTCAACCCATCTTTATCCCTCTCCGCTTCTAGTTTTTCCCACTTCAGAAGGTTGTGTAATTCGCCCACAACCTCCTTTATGGATGGGCCCTCCCTTTGAATCCAGTGTTTTAAGATGCAACGCTTAGCTATCATGGCTATGTCATGCGTTATTGCGTATTTCCTCTTTTCCTGCGTGCTCGGTCCTCCTCCTACTCCTCCCTCAAAGGAGTGGAAAATCCACACCATTAAGTCTAGTTTGCTGAAAATTCCCCATGTTGACTGGGCAAATAGTCTGACTTGGTTCCAGAACCTAGCGATTGTCTCACATTCCCATAGCCCATGCAGCATATCCGTTTTTTCTTTTTGACACTTAGGACACCACCTATCCCTACCTGGTATGTTGAAACCTATAATGGCCCTATGTAGAATTCTGAATTGAGTGTCTCTCCATCTCTCATTGGTAATATGTTTCCGCACTTGTACCCATCCTCTCAGTATATCATCCACCACTTCTTCCCTTCCCAATTGTTTCCCCCACGCTTTTAAAGTCCGACTATCCTCCCGTGAGATAAGCACCCCCCTTAGCGATCGATATATTTTAGAGACATTTATACTTGTTACATCACATTCCAGTAACTCATCAATCGAACTTCTGTTCAGCTCTCTTCCAACCACACCCAGGTCTCCTATTATTCCATGTTTCAATTGTTCATACTGGATGACATGTGAGCTATTAAGGTTGTACTTATCCAACACTTCCCGACCTGTCATCCACCTCCTGTCCTCCACATTCATAACATCTATCATTCTCCTGACTCCCCTCTCTTTCCATCTAGTAAATAGCTTGTTTTCTCGTCCCAGGGGAAAATTTGGGAATGCCCAGGGGTTCAAGTACTTGGACACTTTCCATGAGAGCCCCAGTTTTTTCCTTACCGACTTCCATGTTAGCATGGTGTCTCGGAATATAATTGAGTTCCTTATGTGCCCTTCAACCCTGGATAGTGGGGAGTGCAGAATGGACGTCAGATCCCACGGTGACGCATATTTAGTTTCCATCGCATGATCTGAGTGCCTACTCGTTCCTCTCACCCAATCAATTACATGCCTCATGATACATACAAGATTATACCCTTGGACATCTGGAAAGTTTAGACCTCCCTCCTCTGCTGACTTCATCAGCGTACGCAGCTTTATTCTGGGTTTCCTTCCCCTCCACAGAAATTCTGTATACGCGGAGTTGAGCTTATTCACATCCTTTAGTTTTAGCAATAGCGGGATTGTCTGGAAGGGATACAGCAGCCTAGGAAAGCTCATCATTTTTATCAGGTGGCATCTTGCCAGTAATGGAAGTGGCAGACCTTTCCATCCCTTTAATTGAACTATAATTTTCCTGATTAGCGGTCCATAATTCAAGTTATAGATTGTTTCCACCGATCTTACTATATGCACTCCCAGGTATTTAATTGAAGATTGTGCTATAGGAATTCCACATAGACAGCCATCCCTTATTTGTCCCCCCATTGTCCCATGATGCCCCTTTAGGAACATGATCTCGCATTTTTTTTTGTTCAGTTTGAAACCGGAGAATGAGCCAAATTTTTCAATCAAGGCAAGAGTCTGTGGCAAATCCGCACCGGGGTCCCCCATATAAAGTATGATGTCATCAGCAAAAAGCGCTGTCTTTACTTCTGAACCCCTTATCTTGATTCCTTTAAAGCTATTTTGTCCCTGTAGTATTCTTGACAACGGCTCGATTGCCAGGTTGAATAAAAGAGGAGATAATGGGCAGCCCTGTCTTGTTCCCTTCATCAAAGGGAACACGTCTGATAGAAAGCCCGGAGTGTGTACCCTAGCTCCCGAGTTGGCATAAAGGTTTCTAATGTAAAGTCTCATCTTGCCTACAATCCCTATGGCCTCCATTACCCTGTCTAACCACCCCCAATTTACATTATCAAACGCTTTTTCTGCGTCAAGTGTAACTAGGGCAGGTCTAGCCCCTCCCTCAGTGAGACCCAGTCTAACCGCGTCTACCACTAGAATTGTCTTTCGGATATTGGTAACGGCATTTCTCCCCTTAATAAACCCCACCTGGTGATTCGTAATGATCCTAGGTAAGATCTCGGCCAGTCTATTAGCCATGATCTTGGACATAATTTTTAAATCCTGATTTATGAGCGATATAGGTCTATAACTAGAGGGATCATCCAGGTCCTTGGTTCCCTTGGGGAGTAATTTAATATATGCTATGTTGGAATTTTTGGTTATTTCCGCCCCTCCCAGGAAAGCATTAAAGACTGAGGTTAGATCCGGCGAGATCAGATCCTTCAGAGCCTTATAGAATTCACTATTGAAACCGTCAGGTCCCGGTGCCTTGTTGGTGTTAAGCTCCCCAATTGTTCTCGTCACCTCCTCTACTGTGATATCTGCGTTTAAGGCACTCAAATCTTCCTCCATCAAGCTAGGCATTTGGGCTTGTCTTAGCCACTCTGCCTCATCAGTCATGTCGTTATTCCCTGACCCATATAGTTTTCTATAGTAATCTCCCAACAGTTTATTAATGTCCTTAGGATCCGTAGTCACCTCTCCCCCCTTTGTTTTCAGTTTAGAGATCACTGTCATCTTTCTGCTGCCCCTTGCCAGATTGGCCAACATCCTTCCCGCCTTGTTGCCAAACCTATGTAAGTCAACCTCCTTGTGCGACCAGAATAGTTGTTCCTTTTTTTTGGCCCATTCGTCAAATCCCTCTTTTGCCTCCAGCCATCTGCCTTTTGTCATGGGAGATCTATTTGTCACATAATTTGTATATGCTACCCGTACTGCTTCACTATGGAAATTATAATTCTCATTGGTTTTCCGTTTGATCATGGCTGCGTACCCCACCAGACGGCCCCTTAGGACCGCTTTTGCCGTTTCCCAAAATATCACTGGGGACTCTCTATGTTCCTTATTGTCCTCTGCGAATTCTCCCCACCACTCCTGTAGCACCTTATGGAAATTATCTTGCCTGAGAAGGAACGATGGGAATCTCCATATGATATCGGTACCTCTCCTGAATTTCTCTCTAATGCCCAATCTCACCGGACTATGATCAGAGATCACCATATTCTCTATCACACAATCTTGCGTACCACTCAGTAAGTCTTGCGAGATCCAGAACTGATCAATACGTGACCAGCTATCATGAGGGTGAGAGAAGTGTGTATACTCTCTGTCATGTGGGTGAGTTAGTCTCCAGATGTCTTTCAGTCCTACGTCTTCTAATGTTACATCCCTATTGTCTAAACTCCTGCCCACATTAGCTGTCCCCTCCTCGCCCCTCCTCCTATCTTCAGCTGAGTCTGGGACGGTGTTAAAATCGCCTCCCATTATAATGTTAGCCTCCCCATCTGCTAATATGATGGCCTTTATGTCATCATGAAATGTGATTTGTTGTGAATTTGGGCCATAGACATTATAAATACTGAGTTTACCCGCTGGACTAACGATTAAGTGCTGCCACCTTCCATGGTCGTCTGCCTCATGTGCCACTACCTCATGACTGAATTGTTTATTTATTAGAATCATAGTGCCCGCTTTTCTACCTTGTGCCGCTGCCCCGTAAACGGTGCCCACCCAATGTTTCTTCATGCGGAAAAAGTCCTCCCCCCCCAAGTGGGTTTCCTGTAATAAGGCAATGTCTGTCTTTAGTCTTTTCAGATGTCTCAATATCATTGCTCGTTTGTTAGGTGATCTCAGCCCTTTAACATTCCACGTAGTTATCTGTATCATGTTTACCTGTGTATTCTGCTTTTACTACTCCCTCCCCTATGGGCCCCCGCATCAAGGAAGACAAGATGTTCGACACTAGAATCACAGTTGGTACCACAAAATCGACACTCCCTTTCCCCACCTTGCAAATATAACAAATACAACAAAAAGCATGTAACTGTAAAACATATTTTCCCTTCCGAGAAATCCACGGCGCTTCCCGCCACGTTGGTGAGCTCCCCTATTCCTAGCCAAAATATGTAGCTCCCTAATCACCCCCCAAAAAATATATGTTCTATCCCCGGACTAACTGGAATAAGCCTTTGAAAATTATGCAAAAATTAGCACAGTATGTCAAAACCTCAGCAAGATTCTCCAGTCCTACTTATCTCTGACTCCAGGTAGCCATCAGTCCGCCCAGAACAGGCCCACTTCATTTGAATTTGGATGATGTTCCTGGACAAAGGAGAAAAAGAAAAAAAAGACCAAGGGGAGAGAAGATGGAGAAAGAAAGAAGAAGAACAAAAAAAAAAAAAAGAGAGGGGGGGGGAGAGGACCCAGACTTTGGGATGTTTTCCTCTCTTTTCTCCCTTCCCCCTCCTCCTCTCACCTCCCCAACCCTCTCTCCGTAATGCATCCTCCTCAACGCCTCTCCCTGTTTGGGAAGAGAAAAAAAAAAAACAGGCAAAAAAAGGAAAAACAATGAGCGAGTTCCAGTTCAGGTATCATGGTTTCTCTCCAAGGGTTGGTTCCTGTGTTCCAGGCGAGAATTATGCTGTCGACCCGGGCTTGGCCTCCTTTCCTCCCTGGTCTCGACTTGCTTTTGTCCCCCAAGACGTCCCACATCTCTTCCTGAGCTTGTGGGGGATCCTCTTCTATTATTCCCTTCTCCACTAGCTCCTTTTTCTTGCCTTTCTGACCTAGTCTTGTCGAGCTCTGCCATGAGAATGTTTTCTGCTTCTTTGTAGTCCTTGTAGTATACAAACGAGCCATTGGGGTTTCTAACTTTCAGTGTAGCAGGGTATAATAGCTGGCACTTTACTTTTTTGTTGTACAGAAATGAGCAAATTTTGGTAAATTCTTTTCTCCTTCTGGATACTTCCGCTGAATAATCCCCAAAAATTAGCAGTCTGTTGCCTTGATATTGTAGTGGACGCTTTCGTTCTCTAAAAGCCCTCAATATTTCCTCCTTATGCTTATAATCAAGGTACTTGACAATCACCTGCCTGGCTCTTATCGGGGTATTCTTGTTTGAGTTTTGGCCCTCTCCCTTATTCGCCTCCTGGTGTCTCAGTGGACCCACTCTGTGGGCTCTTTCAACTCTGAATTTCGCCTTTATGCCCAGGGCCTGCGGTAGCTCCAACTCGCATATATTATCCAACTGTCCAATCGACACAGACTCTGGCAACCCGACTATACGTAGGTTGTTTCGTCTCGATCTGTTTTCCAAATCGTCTGCTTTATCCTTCAAGTATTCATTAGATTTTGCTAGAGCTGCTATTTGTGCTTGCATAGCCAGTATTGTCTCCTCGGAGTCAGATATTCTCTGCTCTGATTCTGCCAGTCTAGAGGCATGGGCATTTATCTGTTTTTGCATATTAGCTAATGATGTTTGTATGGCTGCCTCAATAGCCACTTTAACCTCTTTTGACAAGTGTGATGTCACTTCTTCAGCCAGTTTTTTATAGTCCACATTAAGCTTTTGTGTGTACTTGTCTTGGCCTGCAGGTGGTGCTGTTTTCTTAGTTCTCTTTGTCTGGACTGGGCCACCACCTCCATCCCCCAATAGCTTGCAGGCTTGTGATGTTGGTGTAGTAGGCTGCTTTTTGTTTCCTTTGGAAGGGGTACTATGAATTCTTGCATTTGACTTTCTGTGAGTCTGAGTGGGATTAATCTCCCTGTGCTGTTTGTCAGTTTCATCCTCCAACACTGCTGTGTCTCTGAGCTGCCCTGCTTTGCCTGCATCCTCTCTCCCCTCTGCCTCCATATCTCCTTCATCCTCCCATTGCGATCCACTGTCATCAGTCCCCTGCATCCACCTCTCTCCTGCTGTGTCCTCCTGTGACTCCTCGCTCATATCTTCCTTATCTCCTGTCTCCTCGCTCATATCTCCCTTATCTCTCCCCTTCCAGCTCTGTGTTTGCTTTTCTGTGTCTCTCACCATGCGTTCAGGCTCCTCCCCCATCAGGCTCGGCGCCATTATCTTATCTTCTCCCCTGTCCATATCAAAGCTTCTCCAGGCTGACTCACCGCTCCCAGAGCTTCTCAGGAGGTACCGTTCCATAGCTGTCTGCTTTAGGTAACCTCCTGTGCTGTTCTCTGTTTGGTGGCTCGTCCGGGGGGGTCTGTTTTTAGTCGGTTTCTGTGAGGGGTGGCAGGAGATTCTCCTCTAAGCTTCCACCTCAGCCAGGACAGGAACTGGAAGTCCCAGGATCAGTAAGTTTTATTGTTCTACCTTATCCTGTTATCTTGCTGTAAGCTCTGTAGAATTCAGTATCTAGTTAAGTGTATTTATATATAATTTGCATAGTCTGTGCTCCTGGCACCCACCTGCTAGTGCATTCATTATCATTGGTGAGTGGTGGGAGGGCATATGGGTGGGGGCCAGTAGAGCAAATTCAATTCAGTTTAGGATCACTGATGCCAGCACTGAGAGATGGAAAAAGGGAGTAGGGCAATGCAGTTTGTATTTGAAAAATTACAAAATACATATATAAGTTACAATAGACAGACTAGTACAGAGGGAAGAGGACCCTGCCCTTGCGGGCTTACATTCTATAGGATATTGGGGAGGAGATGATAGGTGGGGTGTTGGTGAGGTGGCAGTTCCGGCACGGTGGTGAGGCAGTAGCTCCGGCGGTGGTGAGGCGGCAGCTCCGGCGGTGGTGGTGACGCAGTGGGGTCATTGGAGATGAGTTTTCAAGTTCCGTTTTGAAGCTTGCAAGTGTAGCAGATAATCTGACTTAATGAGACAGCGAATGCTCGGATGCTCGGGAGAAGTCTTGGAGGCGGTTGCATGAGGAGCAAACGAGTGAGGGGGAGAGGAGGGAGATCTTGGGAGGACCGGAGATTACGTGTTGGGAGTGTAGCGGGAGATTAGTTCGGAGATATACAGAAGACAGATTATGGATAGCTTTGTAGGTCAGTGTTAGATTGAATTGGATACAGTAAAGGATTGGGAGCCAATGGAGGGATTTGCAGAGGGGAGAAGTGGGGTGCTGGTAAAGAGTAAGGTGGATCAGTCGGGCAGCAGAGTTAAGGATTTACTGGAGAGGTGTGAGGGAGTTAGCAGGGATCATGAGATGACTCTGTTCATTCTGTCCCTTCCTGTCCAGCAAAGCTGTCAAACATATGGTGTATAAAACAGTCATCTTTGCCATATGTTATGGATATGTTTTAACAGATATAAGTAATGGCTTTTTCTGCAAATTTTTTTTGTATCTGGACTATTAAAAAGCGTTTCAACGCATTGGTGATTCACGTCGACAGTCCATATCCGGGGGTCGGGATCTCTGCAGACCCTCTATTCACACGTCGGCTGATTTGTAGGCCCCGCAATGTCAGCAAGTTGCAGTGTCGTGAAAAGTTGACTAGTTAGAAGCGAGGGTAACGATGCCGAATGGTGGTAGGTGGTCTACAGGTCTCTGGTCTGGTGGCCACGGACTACCGATGTGGCCGCTAATCCTGGGTCCTGCTAATCTTTTTGTTTAACTTACGTTGTTTAAGATGACAAATAAGGATCTGATTTGTGGGGAGGTGTTTCCATCTAGAAACTGTGACACCAGAAGAGTGGTTTTTTTGGGGAGGAGGGGGAGGGAGACCTTATTTTCAATTTCATACAGACCCTGACAATCTGTACACTCCCTGACAGAGGTTCCGTCGCTTATCCAGGTTATGTAAATAAAAGCTTATAACCTGACTTTAAATTCATCCATTGGTTTCATAAATTACTCTTTTGAAACTGAAACCCTCCCAAATTTGGTTTGGGTTATTAAAATAAAGTTGTTGGTTAGAAAATCCAAATCCAGCCCCTCTTCCACTCAGGGCTGTGGAGTCGGTAAGCCAAACCTTCGACTCCGACTCCGACTCCTCAAATTCTCTTGCACCGACTCCGACTCCGGCTCCGACTCCGGCTCCGACTCCGACTCCGGCTCCGACTCCGACTCCTACATATATTGCTTATAGTTAGGTGAAAAATTTATTGTAGTACATGAATATGTGTATGTGAACATCAGACATTTAATAATTTTTATGATACAATAATCAAGATATTTGGATAGAACATAAAATATATTTATTGGAATACAACTTTAGAACACAAAAAACTGTAATAAATTGTAAATATGTAATACACTATGTAATATACAGTAGATTACATATATATCTTGTGTGTGTATATACACTGTATATATCTATATATATATATATATATTTTACATATTTACAATTTATTAGTTTTTTGTGTTCTAAAGTTGTATTCCAATAAATATTTTATGTTCTATCCAAATATCTTGATTATTGTATCATAAAAACAATTAAATGTCTGATGTTCACATTGTACTACAATAAATTTTTCACTTAAATATAAGCATTATACTAAATGTTATTATTTAGTAAAATATTCAGCACATTCTGCATTGCACTCCTGTCCCCAATTTATTATATATTTTAGGAGTCGGAGTCGGTGCATTTTATACCGACTCCGACTCCGACTCCACCAAAATGAGCTCCGACTCCGACTCCGACTCCACGACTCCGACTCCGACTCCTCAGCCCTGCTTCCACTGCAGCAGAGCTCCAACAGGCCTGGTCACCTCAAGTCACTGTGTCAACTAGAACAGTTTGTAGGATTCTGTCTCGAAATAGCCTCCATGGTCGAATCAGTGCCCAGAAGCCAACTAAACAAAAGGCAATTAAAAAAACGTGTGGCATTTGCCAAGTCCCACAGCCTGCTAAAGAAATGGACGCTGGACGAGTGGCAGAAGGTGGATTTCTCTGATGAATCTTCAGTTGAATTACACCACAGCCGCCACAAATACTGCAGGAGACCTACTGGATCCCGTCAGGGAGTGTAGATGAAGCCTTTGCATTCATTTTCTTGAGGCGTGAAATCGCCTGCTAAAATTGTGTCTTTCTCGGATATCTTTTCCGCTGAAGCAGAGATCTTAAATTTTTAATTTTAGCTAAAAATAGTTTCCAGGAACTTTTTTTTATTTTCTGGACTTCCCCTTTAAATCCTTCCCAGCCTTTGAGGAAGTTAACAGAACATTTATTGTGTGGGTTCGGAGGTTACATAAAGTTCACAATGTGAATGCGTCAGCTGACGGTCGGAGCCGTACGTGGCCCGGGGCCAGTCTTCCTCGCCGGTCGTCTTAGAATCTATCCGCGGCTTGTTTATGCCTTTTTATTTCCCTTATTATTGCTCTTCTGATGCTTTTCTATTACACTTTTATGCAGCTTATGAGTTTACTAGTTGTTGATGATCTTGAACTATTAAACCCTCCGGTATCCGGCACCAAACCACACGCCAACTGTTATGTGCATTCACCGAGGCATCGATCAGCGGTCCGAGCTTCCCGGCTGCAGGACTGTATTATTTTTATTATTATTGTACTGCAATTTACTGAATCACAAAGCATGATGAAGCCCTTTTTTAATTACTTCGGCTCATTGGCATTCTGATCTCGCTCATTTCTTGCCACAAGTCAATTTTGTCCAGGATGTCGAATATCCAAACAGGAATGTTGCCCATCAGCTGGAATTAAAAATGCATGTCTTAATCTGCGGAAGGACAGCCCGGTGCTTAAGGTGTTTGCTGCAGCCACATACTCTTGTAAGGAGGATTGGAGTTACTGAAGCATCCTGTTAATACCAGCAGAAGAGGAATACTAATTTTCATGTTCTTTCCCAATTTAGAAGACTATTTTATAAATGGGAACTCTAATGTCCTAATAAGTGATCTTCTGAGAAAAGGCTTTTAAAAAAGAAAAAAATTTAATGTTTCCGTTCACTGACCACAGGCAGAGATATTTAAGTTTGGTGGGAATTTAAATACCAAGAATTTAAGGAAGTTCCGTAAGCTGATCTTGCATGAAACCAAAGTTTCCTGATCTGAGGGTTGAGCTAGTGGGCAGATACCTGGTACTGCGATCTGAGGGCTGAGCTAGTGGGAGAAACCTGGTACTGCGATCTGAGGGCTGAACTAGTGGGAGAAACCTGGTACTTCAATCTCAGGGTTGACCTAGTGCGCAGGTACCAGGTCCCACGATCTGGGGGATGAGCTAGTGAGTAGAAACCTGGTACTGCGATCTGAGGGCTGAACTAGTGGGAGAAACCTGGTACTGCGATCTGAGGGTTGAGCTAGTGAGTAGAAACCTGGTACTGCGATCTGAGGGTTGAGCTAGTGAGTAGAAACCTGGTACTGTGATCTGAGGGTTGAGCTAGTGGGCAGATACCTGGTACTGTGATCTGAGGGATGAGCTAGTGAGTAGAAACCTGGTACTGCGATCTGAGAGTTGAGCTAGTGGGCAGATACCTGCTACTGCGATCTGAGGGTTGAGCTAGTGAGTAGAAACCTGGTACTGTGATCTGAGGGTTGAGCTAGTGGGCAGATACCTGGTACTGTGATCTGAGGGATGAGCTAGTGAGTAGAAACCTGGTACTGCGATCTGAGAGTTGAGCTAGTGGGCAGATACCTGCTACTGCGATCTGAGGGTTGAGCTAGTGAGTAGAAACCTGGTACTGTGATCTGAGGGTTGAGCTAGTGGGCAGATACCTGGTACTGTGATCTGAGGGATGAGCTAGTGAGTAGAAACCTGGTACTGCGATCTGAGGGTTGAGCTAGTGAGTAGAAACCTGGTACTGCGATCTGAGGGATGAGCTAGTGGGCAGATACCTGGTACTGCGATCTGAGGGTTGAGCTAGTGAGTAGAAACCTGGTACTGCGATCTGAGGGTTGAGCTAGTGAGTAGAAACCTGGTACTGCGATCTGAGGGTTGAGCTAGTGAGTAGAAACCTGGTACTGCGATCTGAGGGTTGAGCTAGTGGGCAGATACCTGGTACTGTGATCTGAGGGATGAGCTAGTGGGCAGATATCTGGTACTGTGATCTGAGGGATGAGCTAGTGAGTAGAAACCTGGTACTGTGATCTGAGGGTTGAGCTAGTGGGCAGATACCTGGTACTGTGATCTGAGGGATGAGCTAGTGAGTAGAAACCTGGTACTGCGATCTGAGGGTTGAGCTAGTGGGCAGATACCTGGTACTGTGATCTGAGGGATGAGCTAGTGGGCAGATATCTGGTACTGTGATCTGAGGGATGAGCTAGTGAGTAGAAACCTGGTACTGTGATCTGAGGGTTGAGCTAGTGGGCAGATACCTGGTACTGCGATCTGAGGGTTGAGCTAGTGAGTAGAAACCTGGTACTGTGATCTGAGGGTTGAGCTAGTGGGCAGATACCTGGTACTGTGATCTGAGGGTTGAGCTAGTGGGCAGATACCTGGTACTGCGATCTGAGGGTTGAGCTAGTGGGCAGATACCTGGTACTGTGATCTGAGGGTTTAGCTAGTGGGCAGATACCTGGTACTGCGATCTGAGGGTTGAGCTAGTGAGTAGAAACCTGGTACTGTGATCTGAGGGATGAGCTAGTGAGTAGAAACCTGGTACTGCATTCTGAGGGTTGAGCTAGTGAGCAGTACCTGTTACTTCAATCTGAGGGTTGAGCTAGTGAGCAGTACCTGTTACTTCAATCTCAGGGTTGAGCTAGTGCGCAGGTACCAGGTCCCGCGATCTGGGGGATGAGATAGTGAGTAGAAACCTGGTACTGCGATCTGCGGGTTGAGCTAGAGAGCAGACGCCTGGTACTGTGATCTAAAGTCACCAAGCAGCTCTTTGTTGCTTGGTTTTATGAAATCTGGACATAAATCACAAACTATTAATTATCCATTGGCTCAGACTTGCTGATTGCAGGCGGTCCAATCATATGAACCAACCGCGGTGCTGAAAAGGGGGGCTAAAGGAGGAGACCCATGTGGACTGAAGCAGAGGTGGGATGCTCGACCATTGCTGCATTCGTTGTCTATGGGACTGCCAGAGAAAGTGAAGTCCCATAGCCAGTCCCATAGCCAGTCCCATAGCCAGTCCCATAGCCAGTCCCATAGCCAGTCCCATAGCCAGTCCCATAGCCAGTCCCATAGCCAGTCCCATAGCCAGTAGAATTTTGCGCTTGACCTCTGCTCCATTTACTAAGTCCAGTTTTGGAATCATTGGGGGCCCCAGGTTTCAAGCCCCAGTGATCAGCAAATTCTTCCTTGTTCTTTTGATGGGGTATAACTTGCAAATTTGTAAATCTCCTTTTAAAATATTTGCTTAATCCCTACTGTGACCTTATAATTTACAAAAAATATTTTACAACCAAACAATAGAGGAGCAGATAGCAAATTGTAAAGGTCATTTAGCCGATAGATGCACCTTCTGGCCCCCATACACATGTATCCTCCACCTGGATAAGCATGTGTTCTTAATAGGGACAGGGGTGTAAGTTGCTGTCAGACCCTGTTTCGCCACAGCTTACCCCTAGTGATGAGCGAGCACTAATGTGCTCAGATGCTTGATATTTAAAAGCAGTTGGATGCTTTGATGGGTGCGACTCAAGCACCCGAGGAAGTCAAAGGGGAATGCAAGCATTTTTCCAGAAGATCTTCAAGTCGCACCCATTCAAGCATTGAACTGCTCATTATGAGTACCGAGCATGGTAGTGCCTGCTCATCACTAGTTACCAGTACTGAGCACCCGAGCATGGTAGTGCCCGCTCATCACTAGTTACCAGTACTGAGCACCCGAGCATGGTAGTGCTCACTCATCACTAGTTACCAGTACCGAGCACCCGAGCATGGTAGTGCCCGCTCATCACTAGTTACGAGTACTGAGCACCCGAACATGGTAGTGCCCGCTCATCACTGGTTACCAGTACTGAGCACTCGAGCATGGTAGTGTCCGCTCATCACTAGTTACGTGTACAGAGCACCCGAGCATGGTAGTGCTCACTCATCACTAGTTACGTGTACAGAGCACCCGAGCATGGTAGTGCCCGCTCATCACTAGTTACCAGTACCGAGCACCTGAGCATGGTAGTGCCCGCTCATTACTAGTTACCAGTACCGAGCACCTGAGCATGGTAGTGCTCGCTCATCACTAGTTACCAGTACTGAGCACACATGCATGGTAGTGCCCACTCATCACTAGTTACGTGTACAGAGCACCCGAGCATGGTAGTGTCCGCTCATCACTAGTTACCAGTACCGAGCACCTGAGCATGGTAGTGCTCACTCATCACTAGTTACCAAACTACTTGCTTGTACCAACATAATTTGTGCATTCAGTTGCCTTTTATCTAATGGTCACCATTTCCACCCAAAAAAAGTTTATTTGTAATGTAAAATTTGGAGACTGTTCGCACTTGGCAACCATCTCCATCGTCTTCTTTAAATGTTTGTGCCGATTGGTCCCAGCATGGACTGACCGCGGCTTTTTCGACCAGAGCCTAGCTTTGTCTATTGCTGAGGCTGTCACTCTCTAGTCGGGACACTGGTGGCCAGTCCGTGCATTCATGTCTGAGATTGACCCGAAATCCTTGGACATCCGGATACGCCTAAAGGCCCAGTCACACTAAACAACTTACCAGCGATCCCAACAACGATCCAACCTGATAGGGATCGCTGGTAAGTTGCTAGGAGGTTGCTGGTGAGATGTCACACTGCGACGCTCCCGCGATCCCACCAGCAACCTGACCTGGCAGGGATCGCTGGAGCGTGGCTACACGAGTTGCTGGTGAGCTCACCAGCAACCAGTGTTCCAGCCCCCAGCCAGCAGCGCCGCGTGGAAGATGCTGCGCTTGGTAACTAAGGTAAATATCGGGTAACCAACCCGATTTTTACCTTGGTTACCAGCGCACGCAGCTACACGTGCAGAGAGCAGGGAGCAGCGCACACCGCTTAGCGCTGGCTCCCTGCTCTCCTAGTTACAGCACACATCGGGTTAATTACCCGATGTGTGCTGCAGCTAAATGTGCACAGAGCAGGAAGCAGCGCACAATGCTTAGCGCTGGCTCCCTGCTCTCCTAGTTACAGCACACATCAGGTTAATTAACCCGATGTGTGCTGCAGCTACATGTGCACAGAGCAGGAGCCGGCACTGACAGTGAGAGCGGCGGAGGCTGGTAACAAAGGTAAATATCGGGTAACCAAGGACAGGGCTTCTTGGTTACCCGATGTTTACTGTGGTTACCAGCCTCCGCAGAAGCCGGCTCCTGCTGCCTGCACATTTAGTTGTTGCTGTCTCGCTGTCACACACAGCGATCTGTGCTTCACAGCGGGACAGCAACAACTAAAAAATGGCCCAGGACATTCAGCAACAACCAACGACCTCACAGCAGGGGCCAGGTTGTTGCTGGATGTCACACACCGCAACATCACTAGCAACGTCACAAAAGTTGTTCGTTAGCAGCGATGTTGCTAGCGATGTTGCTTATGTAAAAACTTCACCCCAACCATTGGTAGCGGAGGTTCCCACTCCATGTTTAGGACAGCACATCCTCCCGATCCAATGGGCTTCCCAGTGTAGAGGAGTCTTGCGACGTTGGGGCACTGGAGATCCCAGACCTCAATTCCGTCCATAGACCATAATTCCAGACCTGTTGCGCTCATGTTCTATCTGCAGTTTTCACCGATGATTAGTATTACTGAAGCCTGGGGATCCGTGATCACAGCGATCACATGGAGCGGAATTGTGCAGGTTGTAATCTGCCATCGTGCGTTCTGCTCCCGCGACTGTTAATTATCCGTGCCTGGTGATACAAGTAGCGGTTGCGGAGGGTTTGTGCTGCCACACAAGTATAATCATGTAAACAGAATTAAAGAGAAAACTACTGCTCATCTGCAGGAAAATCCGCCTCGCTAACAAGTATTTTCCTTCCTCTGTTTAATAAGTGCGTGGGAGGCGCAGTGATAGGAAGGTTTCATCGGAGCACGGTTCGGAGCGAGACACGTTTCACACATCACTCCATGCAATTTCCACTGTTTTTATTTTTATGAAATAACATTTACATAAGGAAAGATGGATCGGCGCTGCGGGTTGATTGCGCCTTTTAATATAAAGTGAACTGATTATTTTCTGGTTTCTTTTGTGTTCATAATCAGTGCGGAATAGATAATACTGTGTAATGTATCTTATAAGGCGGAATGTCTTCTGCCTCGCTTCCCAGCTGCCGGTTCCCTGTCTGCAAATGCTTTGTAAATGTTCGGAAACTGTTACCAAAAAAAATCTAGTGTAAACCATTCATTATTAGATAAGAGGAGGGACGTGCTGTGCTGTGCGCTGCGAGAGGGGAAGAGGGAGCAGGTGATTGTGTCTGTGCCTTGGGCCTATTTATTGATATCAAGGACTGAGTATTCGGGACGGACATCGTGTCCCTGAACTGAACCCTCTTAGAAGCTGTTGAGGTCTGGTCAGAAAGCCGCAGTCAGGTCATCTTCAGCACCTGATATATTCAGTCTTGATGAGGCCTTCGCCAGTATGTGACGGAGTTGAGCTTCCACATGTCAATCTGATGCCCCCCCCCCCGATGGTGCACATCACTGACATTATTCCAGGAAAAGCCCGTCCTCTTGGCCAGCATGATAGGGAAAATATACATTTGCAAAATGGACCAAAATTCTCAAAGTTCCACACACTATTCCTTGTTACGGTACATTAATCTTTCAGCACTAGACTAATTAATCCTGCTTTACACTTTGTCAACCGATGCCGATACTTTTGGCAGAACTAGTTAGCCATCTTCGCTGTATGGCGGTGCTCCGACTGTCATTCGGCTGCAGACATCGGGGTAAAGCAGGAATTGGCTGTTTGATTTAAATATTATTATTTTTTTTTTTTTAGTCACGGTTAGTCGTCTGACAATTTATTGAGTTGGGTAGACCTACAGGGTGGTCAGGAGGAATCTGAAGCCCCCTGTGAGGCAAATCCCGGGATATGAAGATGAATTATGACTCCAGTCATAATCCCTCATCACTCCCTGGCAGTGCCCCCTCCCTTCTTGTTCTCAGTGTTCCACTTACACCTCCATGGCCATGTCCTGTGATATGGAAATGAGGTGGTGTGGGAACAATGGACACAGGATGACTCCCTGCCGTCACCCTGTAACAAGAGTTGTATCTAGTTAGCAAGGCTATGGAAATAGCCAGACAGAACAACTCCAGTAAAAAATGGTTCATATCTCGCAAGCCATATTTCCGATAAATATGGCAACCATAAAAATGGTGTCTCCGCATGCGGACGATGCCGGCACACCCTTTTTATGGGAGCAGGACATTGGGAAATGCCCCAGGCGTGATATCAGCCAATGGGGAACTGGCAGACAGGTCATGAGTCCCCTCGTTCTGTAGCTAAATTCATAACTGTCACAATGAGAGCATTGGCGTCCGCCTACGACGCTCCCAGGCAAAGTTATGGCCCATATTCCATGTTGGGATATTGTCCATAACTCAAGCCAGGGGTGGAGCAGTGCTCCCTGTGAGGTCACGAAGGTAGGAGGGGACCTGGACTTGCCCAGGTTGATAACCCTACTTCGGCCATTTTCCAGTGTTCTTTCGCTGGGGGTCACGTGCAGGAAACATCTGCGGGAGTTCCTAGAAACCTGGTCTACAGCGCCCCCCTGTGGCCAGACGCACAAGGTAACTGATTGAATTGCATACCTGTTGTAAACCATGCTTTATCTGTAACTGTACTCTGACATATGTATATTCTGTAGATTCCCTATTGTATATATTGTAGTTTCTAGTGTGCTTTAGGCTGATTAAATTATATAATTAATCTTGGGCTGTTCTGTTATCTCGATCTTGAATCCCACGTCTGTGTGTTCGGCTAATAGTTACCGTAAATCGGTTGGTGGCAGCGAATTGTGCCAAGGATTATTGTGGGGAGGCCAGTGAGATTCGGGGAGATTTTATATATTCCGCCCGCGGAGGTCGGGGGAATATATACCTTACTCTCACCGGGGACCCTTCAATAATCGGCATAAGTAGTATAGCGGCCTCCTTGCTTATTGTCGGGCAATTCCATAATTGGCCTGACTATAAGAGGGGCGCTAGAGAGCGCGTCACGTGCTCTGTCTGTCGGTCGGGAGGTATAAAGGAGGGGTGACCCCCACTTGTTACCCCCCGATTGTGACGTACTGGTAGCCAGCGCGGGGGATTTCTGAGTGACCCCCCCGGTGGTTTGTGACATATTGGTGGCATAGCGGTGGGATCGAGATAATAGTGTGTGTGAGTGTGAGACCCATACTCCCAGACACTAAAGACTGCCTGCAGCAGCTGTGGCTGCTGGGGTCTTCAGACTAGCTCAACACTAGAGTGTCAGAGTGCAGATACTGTAAGGTGTGTGGAGGCATCAGGTGTCAGTTCTGTGTCAGTGACCAAAAGTCTGCAAGAATGGCTGATGGCACCAGGAGCAGAGCTATGCAACTGGCCAATGCTAAGGCAGGAGCCGAAGAGAGGGAGGACGGTGCTGTGGACAGCAATGAGGAGGTTGCCCACGAGTCCTCCAGGAGCTCGACGCCAGAAAACCGTTCTGCCGAGGACATTGCACAACCTGGCAATTATGGACAAGATGAGGAGCAGCTCACCCAAGGTTCCTCAACGAGCCAGATGCCAGCCCTCCGCTCTGAAAGGGACAGTGAATCGCCTAGCTCTGCAGCGTGCCGCAGATCACCACGTGCCATTCCACCGAGCCTGGGAGGCTCGGATAGCCTTCTTCAAATGGCTATGGCCCTTCTCCAGGCTGGAGACCAGAAGGGCTACAAGGAACTCCTGGCAGAGCGCAGGGCAGAGCGGCAGGCAGCGCGTGACGCTGAGGCTGCGGAGCGGCACGCAGAGCGTGAGGCTGCGGAGCGAGAGCGGCAGGCAGCGCGTGAAGAGCGAGAGCGACAGGCAGACCGTGACTACCAGCTGCAGCTAGCTCAGCTCCGGCCCTCATCAGCCACACGTGACCTTCGAGACACCAAACTTCCAAAGGTCCGTGTTGAGGACTTCCCAGTGCTGGAGAAGGATGGAGACTTGGACTCTTTCTTGACTGCTTTTGAACGGACTTGCCTGCAGCACCATCTGGACAAGGACCAGTGGGCCAAATACCTGACCCCCCGTTTAAGGGGTAAGGCCCTGGATATCCTTGGGGACTTGCCTGCTGAGGCAGATCAGGGCTACGACACCATCAAGCGGGCCCTGATCCAACAGTACAACCTCACTCCGGAGTCCTACCGCAAGAAGTTCCGGACCCTGCAGAAGGGACCAAAGGACTCCTGGGCTGACCACCGGCGGGCACTTGCCCGAGCTGCCGACCACTGGACCCAAGGCCTGCAGCTTTCCACCGGACCAGAGATCCTGGACTTGGTCATCACGGAGCAACTCTTGTGGAACTGCCCTGAGGATCTCCGCCAGTTCATCCGAGACCAGAAGCCAAAGGGGTCCACGGCTACAGCTGCCCTTGCCGATGACTACACCAACAACCGGGCCCCTGAGGCCAGGAGAGCGGCCACCAGCAGCACCTGGAGAGGGGGTAAGATGAACTCTGCGACTGCCCCACCTGCCCCTAGACTGCAGGGGGTGTCCCCCTCAACTCCCCTCTCCAGGCCCGTGGCAGAGCCAAGACGGTGCCACCAGTGCAACCTACCTGGACACTTCAAGGCCATGTGCCCTCAGCGTCCCAAGGCCCCGGCTCCGTCCCCGTCCCAAGGGCCGCCCAAGGTGTATTGTGTGGGTGGGGGTGGTGGTAGGTCCCTGGACAGCTTCCAACCTGTCACCGTCGGCCGGTCTGTGACCATAGGACTGCGAGACAGCGCCTCGGAGGTGACTCTGGTGCGGCCTGAGATGGTGTCCCCCCAAGACTTGATCCCTGGAAAAACCCTCGCTGTCTCCGGGATTGGAGGCACTGACCCGGCGCTGCCTGTTGCTGACATTTATGTGGACTGGGGCGCAGGGCGAGGGGTGAGGGAGGTGGGGGTAACTGATCGGATCCCTGCAAACGTGCTACTTGGGACAGATTTGGGGCAGATAACCTCCCAGTTTGGGCCCCCCCCAAGGGCTGAACCTTCAGCCCGTACTGACATGACTCCTAACAATGTTAATGTGTTATCTATGAATGATGTAAGGGAGGAGGGAGTGAACTCTGATATTTCTGCTTGCATAGACACCATAGACACACACTCAGCTGCAGCTGTGACAGGGGAGGGGGTCAGAGAAAGGTGTGACAATGCCTCTACAAGTAACCAGCCTGTGAGCTGGGATCTGTTGCCCTCTGCAGGGATAAGCAGAGAGCAGGGTGCTGCAGGGGGAGGACCAGTGTGTGGGGTGGGGGCTACCACAGCAAATGTGGGGTCCCCAGAGATTTCACAGCGGGGTTCTGTTGCTGCAGGAGGGGAACAGGCAGGTGAGATTGGGGCCGGTCCAGGAGCGGAAGTGCTCCCAGGTGAGATCTCGGTGCATGGTTCCCCCACAACCGGGGTGTCAGGAAGCCAGGTAGGCCTGCCTGAACCGGCGACTTGGTCAGGAACGGAGGAGGAGCAGGCACGACCCACGGTCGCAGCGGCTGTGGCCGCTGTCACCCGCAGTGGGAGTGCTGGAAGCCAAGGGGCCTCCCGGAGGTCCGATAGCTCTTCCCCTTCTGACCAAGTGGCAGCCGAGTCAGGTGGAGGCCAGGACACAGGTCCCGGGGTACTGACTGAAGATGTGACAGTCTCGTCGATTCTGGCCACATCTAGTCAGGGGTTTCAGGCAGCGTTAGAAGCTGACGACAGCCTGAAAGCTCTTAAGGAGCAGGCGGCACAGCCTCCCTCGGACTCGGACCCGGAGCGAGTGGTCTGGGACCAAGGACGGCTGTACCGGGCCACGGTCCAGCAGGGTTCACCGGAGGCGTGGCCCAGGGACCGACAGTTGGTGGTACCCTATCCGTTCCGGACGGAGTTGTTGCGGATCGCACATGAGATTCCGATGGCCGGACACCTAGGGATCGCTAAGACCAAGGCCAGGTTAAACCAGCATTTCTACTGGCCAAAAATGGGGGCCGATGTGGCTGCCTACTGCCGTTCGTGTGAAACCTGTCAGAGAGTGGGGAAGGCGGGGCCACGCCCCAAAGCCCCACTAGTATCTCTGCCAATCATCGATGAGCCTTTCAGGAGGGTGGCTGTGGATCTGGTCGGCCCGCTGGCCATCCCCAGCAGCTCCGGGAAACGCTTCCTACTGACGGTAGTGGACTATGCCACCCGGTACCCAGAAGCAGTGGCCTTGTCGTCCACTCGGGCTGACAAGGTGGCCACCGCATTGCTGGAGATTTTCTCCCGAGTGGGTTTTCCCCAGGAAATGCTCACTGACCGGGGGACCCAATTCATGTCCCAGCTGATGGAGGCCCTCTGTAAGCAAGTCCAGGTGCGACATCTGGTGGCCAGCCCGTACCATCCACAGACTAATGGCCTGTGCGAGCGGTTCAATGGCACCTTAAAGCAGATGCTTAAGATGTTGGTCGACTCCCATGGGCGTGACTGGGAGCGGTATCTCCCACACCTGTTATTTGCTTACCGGGAGGTTCCACAGGCCTCAACAGGATTCTCACCGTTTGAGCTCCTGTACGGGCGACGTGTGCGGGGCCCCCTGGCTCTGGTGAAAGAGGCTTGGGAAGGGGATTTGGCCACCCCTGGAGTGTCGGTTATCGAGTATGTCATGCGCTTCCGGGACAAAATGCAGGCCTTGACGCAACTGGTACACGACAATATGGCTCAAGCCCAGGCCGATCAGAAGCGTTGGTACGACCAGAACGCTTGTGAGAGGACCTACCAAGTGGGTCAAAAGGTGTGGGTACTGGTCCCCGTACCACAGGACAAGCTTCAGGCAGCCTGGGAAGGCCCATACCTCGTGTACCAGCAGCTCAACCCTGTAACGTACCTGGTCACCCTGGACCCTGCCCGTGGAAGGCGGAAGCCCTTCCATGTGAACATGATGAAGGCACATCATGAGCGGGAGGCATGTGCGCTCCCCGTGTGCAACCTGGCCGAGGAGGGAGAAGCGGAAACCCTCTTGGATATGCTAGCCCAGGTTAGGGCAGGCGGATCCATTGAGGATGTGGAGGTTGGCCACCAGCTCTTGGAGGACCAACGGTCCCAGCTGTGGGCCACCCTACACCCCTTCCGGGGGTTGTTTACCAACCAGCCCGGAAGGACTGACTTGGCTGTCCATCACGTGGACACTGGGGATCATCCCCCGATCCGGCGTTCAGCATATCGGGTCTCCCTGAAGGTGCAGCAACACATGCGCCAGGAGATTGACGAGATGCTGAAGCTGGGGGTGATCCAGGCATCCAACAGCGCTTGGGCCTCGCCTGTAGTCCTCGTCCCTAAGAAGGACCGAACCACTCGGTTCTGCGTGGACTACAGGGGGCTCAATGCGGTCACGGTCGCCGATGCGTACCCAATGCCACGCATCGATGACCTGCTCGATCAGTTGGCCGGGGCTCAGTACCTGACCATCATGGATCTGAGCCGGGGATATTGGCAGATCCCCCTGACTCGCAAGGCCAGGGAACGCTCTGCCTTTATTACCCCATTTGGACTATACGAGTCCACGGTGATGCCATTCGGGATGAGGAATGCCCCTGCCACTTTCCAGCGGATGGTCAACACCCTGCTCAAGGGACTTGAAGGGTACGCGGCCGCGTACCTAGATGACATTGCCGTCTTCAGTCCCACCTGGGAGGACCACCTAGAGCATCTAGCACAGGTGCTCAGGCGGATCCACCGGGCAGGTTTGACCATCAAGCCGGGAAAGTGTCAGCTGGCCATGAGCGAGGTCCAGTACCTCGGTCACCGGGTAGGTGGGAGAACACTGAAGCCCGAGCCTGAGAAAGTGGAGGCCATCGCATCCTGGCCCACCCCCAGGACCAAGAAGCAGGTGATGTCCTTCTTGGGGACCGCTGGGTACTATAGGAGGTTTGTTCCATGCTATAGTAGCCTGGCAAAGCCCCTGACGGACCTCACCAAGAAGAAGCTGCCCTCTGCAGTCGATTGGACAATGGACTGCGAGACAGCCTTCCGGGCCCTAAAGGACGCCCTGTCCAGCCCGCCCGTGCTACAGGCAGCCGACTTCACGCGGCCGTTTGTAGTACAGACCGACGCCAGTGACTTCGGCCTCGGTGCGGTGCTCAGCCAGGTGGACTCTGCGAGCCAAGAGCACCCAGTCTTGTACCTGAGCAGGAAGCTGTTACCGAGGGAAGTGGCCTATTCCACAATGGAGAAGGAGTGCCTGGCCATAGTGTGGGCCCTGCAGCGTCTGCAACCCTATCTATACGGGCGCCACTTCATCGTGGAGACGGACCACAACCCCCTCAGCTGGTTGCACACCGTCTCTGGGACGAATGGGCGACTGTTGCGATGGAGCCTTGCGCTCCAGCAACACAACTTCACCATTCGCCACAAAAGGGGCCGTGACCACGGTAACGCAGACGGGCTGTCCCGACAAGGAGAGGTCGCGGACGGGCGCACGGGGGAACACCGGAGTGTGCTGCCCCCTAGCGCCCTCAAAAGGGGGGAGGTGTGAGGCAAATCCCGGGATATGAAGATGAATTATGACTCCAGTCATAATCCCTCATCACTCCCTGGCAGTGCCCCCTCCCTTCTTGTTCTCAGTGTTCCACTTACACCTCCATGGCCATGTCCTGTGATATGGAAATGAGGTGGTGTGGGAACAATGGACACAGGATGACTCCCTGCCGTCACCCTGTAACAAGAGTTGTATCTAGTTAGCAAGGCTATGGAAATAGCCAGACAGAACGACTCCAGTAAAAAATGGTTCATATCTCGCAAGCCATATTTCCGATAAATATGGCAACCATAAAAATGGTGTCTCCGCATGCGGACGATGCCGGCACACCCTTTTTATGGGAGCAGGACATTGGGAAATGCCCCAGGCGTGATATCAGCCAATGGGGAACTGGCAGACAGGTCATGAGTCCCCTCGTTCTGTAGCTAAATTCATAACTGTCACAATGAGAGCATTGGCGTCCGCCTACGACGCTCCCAGGCAAAGTTATGGCCCATATTCCATGTTGGGATATTGTCCATAACTCAAGCCAAGGGTGGAGCAGTGCTCCCTGTGAGGTCACGAAGGTAGGAGGGGACCTGGACTTGCCCAGGTTGATAACCCTACTTCGGCCATTTTCCAGTGTTCTTTCGCTGGGGGTCACGTGCAGGAAACATCTGCGGGAGTTCCTAGAAACCTGGTCTACAGCGCCCCCCTGTGGCCAGACGCACAAGGTAACTGATTGAATTGCATACCTGTTGTAAACCATGCTTTATCTGTAACTGTACTCTGACATATGTATATTCTGTAGATTCCCTATTGTATATATTGTAGTTTCTAGTGTGCTTTAGGCTGATTAAATTATATAATTAATCTTGGGCTGTTCTGTTATCTCGATCTTGAATCCCACGTCTGTGTGTTCGGCTAATAGTTACCGTAAATCGGTTGGTGGCAGCGAATTGTGCCAAGGATTATTGTGGGGAGGCCAGTGAGATTCGGGGAGATTTTATATATTCCGCCCGCGGAGGTCGGGGGAATATATACCTTACTCTCACCGGGGACCCTTCAATAATCGGCATAAGTAGTATAGCGGCCTCCTTGCTTATTGTCGGGCAATTCCATAATTGGCCTGACTATAAGAGGGGCGCTAGAGAGCGTGTCACGTGCTCTGTCTGTCGGTCGGGAGGTATAAAGGAGGGGTGACCCCCACTTGTTACCCCCCGATTGTGACGTACTGGTAGCCAGCGCGGGGGATTTCTGAGTGACCCCCCCGGTGGTTTGTGACACCCCCCATATACTTTAGATAGCTTGCGGCCAAACTATGGTTCAATAATGGATTTGTCCACCTGGCGGTTAGGTCGCCCAACTTTTCCAAACCGCTGACGCGAACCCTCGCCAAACCGCTGGGGCGAACCCTCGCCAAACCGCTGGGGCGAAGCCTCGCCAAACCGCTGGGGCGAAGCCTCGCCAAACCGCTGGGGCGAAGCCTCGCCAAACCGCTGGGGCGAAGCCTCGCCAAACCGCTGGGGCGAGCCCTCGCCAAACCGCTGGAGCGAAGCCTCGCCAAACCGCTGGGGCGAAGCCTCGCCAAACCGCTGGGGCGAAGCCTCGCCAAACCGCTGGGGCGAAGCCTCGCCAAACCGCTGGGGCGAAGCCTCGCCAAACCGCTGGGGCGAAGCCTCCAATATTCTACGAGAGAGAGCCGCTGCCAGACTCCTCAGCTCTATAGAACAAAAAGATCTGAAAAAGTGACTTACCGGATCCTAATTTGCCAGCATAATTTGGCATAATTACCCGACCCACACTGCTTGACAGAACGGGTCACTCTTTTGTCTTCATTAGCATGGCAATGTAAATATTTGACCACCCATCCATTCATTCTCTGTGGGACTAACGAGTGCTTGGCTTTTTCAGGCAGCACTATAGAGAATGAATGGAGCGGTGGTTGAGCATACCCATTGCCTCCCCATTCTGACCAGGGTAAAAGTGCCCCGTTCCAGTGATCGGTGCGTGTCGCAGCTGTCTGACTCCCACCAATCTAGATGTCATCACCACAGGACAACCCCTTTCATGCCCACAGCATAATGGGTAGATCTGACCCTTACAATGTCCCATTGTTGACTGATTAACCCCAAAAAGGGGATGATTAGCAACGCAATGTGGCGGCAGCATTTATTTGAATGTTGAGACCTGTTCACAGCTTTTCCCGGAGCAGCGACGTCCGTACTGCAGCTCCTCGGCTTTAGAAGTGAATGGAATAGAGGGAGATCTGTCAGTCATAGTGATCTGGGCGGAGGAAGCAGCTTATAGGACCACCCACTGGGATCCGACCTTACAGCATCGGATAATCTGGAGCTTGTGGTCCATACACGTGTATGCGCAGCTTATTTACAGCTACCAGGATTTGTGCCTTTTGGAGCCGCTATCTGGTTGCGCGTCCTTTCTAGATGCCCAAAAAATTGAGCGACTTATAAAATTAGTGTGACGGCGCGAGGACCTGCTCTTTTTCTTCGGCACTCTTTTAAGTTCTACCCGTAATTTGCCAAATTCCTATTTGTCTTTTGGAGAAGGTCTCGTTGAATATAAAGTTTACAAGATGCAATTATGCAGCCACTTGTGTCCTCTGAATCAGAAAATACACAAAATTAAATTTACAATATAATGAAATGAAGAAACGTGGAGGAGTCTTATCGTATCCGCAGCACCCGTAACGAGCCACGCACCTCCAGACACTGCATGTGGGCGCGCGCCGCAATAAGAGGACATTTGTGGGTTTATAATGATAAGTGGACTTCAAAGAAATATAAATCTCCCAGACGTCCCCAGCCATAGGACGTAATGAATTGTGCCTTCCTAAGTAACCGTGACATTTACAAATAACCTTTTATATACCATGCATATGTAAGAAGGACGACGCACCGACACTGTTTATCTGCACTCATGTCATCCATATTTATTTCCGTGTGGCGGACATATTTTCCAATCTGTATCGCCTGCCAGGATGCCATGGAAGGAACATTTTGATATTTTAATTGGTTGTCTGGTGTAAAAAATCTACTTTTATTACCCACGTTACGGCATGCCGCATTAATAAAAGGGGTCCTGTAACCGGGACCCCACTTCTTGTTCCTCTGTCTCAGGAGATCAGCCATGGCCTTCCTCCTTACTGCACTGGGTGTGGCTGTAAAGACAACTGGCTGCAGCAGAAGCCTCCCCCCTCTGCCCAGTTTACAGTAGGACAAATGATTGATACCTCCTTGAATTAAAGATGCCTAATCAATCGCTAGAAGATGCAAACTCCTTTTAAATGCTGTCTTTGGGGGGGGATTTGAACCCTGGACCCCAAAAAAACAATGTTAACCATTATTGGTTAGCACGCTGCCTTTGGTGGAGAGCCCCGCTGCCTTTGGTGGAGAGCCCCGCTGCCTTTGTTGGAGAGCCCCGCTGCCTTTGGTGGAGAGCCCCGCTGCCTTTGGTGGAGAGCCCCGCTGCCTCGGTGGTTTGCACGTTGGCTAGGGTTCGGTGGTTAGCACTGCTGCAGAGGTCAAATCCCACCAAAGACTACGTCTGCAAGGCGTCTGTATGTTCTCTCCGTGTTTGCGTGGGTTTCCCCCGGGTTCTCTAGTTTGATCCCACTTTGCAGAGAATGTACATTGTGAGCCCTAATGGGGACAGTGATGGTGTCTATAAAGTGCTGCAGAATTTGGCACAATATAAGCAAAGCATAACACATAAAATCCTGAAGATATTTTATGGAATGGCTTGTTGTGCAATTGCCTGATCTGCTCGAGGACTATTCTTCCAGCTCCATACACATGGAGCTATTGCCACATCTCTCATAAATCTATAAACTAATATAGGAGTAATTCACACTCACTTCTCTGTGCGCAGAGCCATAAATACCTGCCAGACGCTGACTGCAAACCGAGCTCGACTTTTGTAGAGCGAGGCCGTCAATGTTGCCTGCAGGCCACGTTCTTGTGAAAGAAAAAGAAAAGTTAACAGCGATAACTCAACAAATGGCAGGTGAAGCCTTTCAGATACAATAGCTACAGCTGCTAATCCCACCGACACTGCGGGCTCCGTCCATGTAATGGAAAAACAAGGGCTGAGGTGGTGACGGCCATCACTGACAGCTAATAAAGGCTTCCTAGGGCACTCGCCATCACTGACAGCTAATAAAGGCTTCCTAGGGCACTCGCCATCACTGACAGCTAATAAAGGCTTCCTAGGGCACTCGCCATCACTGACAGCTAATAAAGGCTTCCTAGGGCAATGGCTTATCTTTGTCTTAAGAAATTCACCTCTACGATTGTATGCAGTTCTAATTCTAATTACAACATATTAATTTTTTTTTTACTCTGCAGTTGCATCTAGTCCAATCAGAAATCCAAGATCAATAATGAAAAAGTTTGCATTCAAGACTGATAAATGATCGGCATCTGTCACCAGATCCTTTATGATGCACTTTTTGCAACATGGATTTTGAGTTACTTTTACACAGTTGTGCATTGCAATTTGCGCCGCCTGCATTCAGCATTCGATCCATGGAATCCGCTCTTCGCTTCTGCACCTCTGTCGCTTACTAGGCCCTACAACATCCTCTTTTTAAAGGGAATCTGTCCGGTGATTTTCTAGTACAGTACTAATGTTATCTTTAAATAGTACTTAAGCAGCTTTGACAGGATCGGTAAGTTTTAATGCTCTACCTTTTCTTGTTATCTTGTAAACACCAGAGAATTCAGTGTGATGTAGTATCTAGTCATACATTTGTAAATACAATCTGCATATTCTCTGCTCCACCCCTCCAATCTTTTTGCAGTCTTCAGTGTAAGGGTACCGTCACACTTTAGCGACGCTCCAGCGATCCCACCAGCGATCTGACCTGGTCAGGATCGCTGGTGCGTCGCTACATGGTCGCTGGGGAGCTGTCAAACAGGTAGATCTCACCAGCGACCAGTGACCAGCCCCCAGCCAGCAGCGACGCGTGGAAGCGATGCTGCGCTTGGTAAAAGGTAAATATCGGGTAACAAAGTGCTTGGTTACCCGATATTTACCTTTGTTACCAGCGCACACCGCTTAGCGCTGGCTCCCTGCACTCCTAGCCAGAGTACACATCAGGTTAATAAGCAAACCGCTTTGCTTATTTACCCGATTGTGTATTCCGGCTACGTGTGCAGGGAGCAGGGAGCCAGCACTGGCAGCCTGAGAGCGGTGGACGCTAGTAACCAAGGTAAATATCGGGTAACCAAGCAAAGCACTTCCCTTGGTTACCCGATATTTACCTTGGTTACAGCTTACCGCAGGCTGTCAGAAGCCGGCTCCCTGCACAATTCTGATTGTTGCTCTCTCGCTGTCAAACACAGCGATGTGTACTTCACAGCGGGAGAGCAACGTCAAAAAAATGAACCAGCACTGTGTGTAACGAGCAGTGATCTCACAGCAGGGGCCAGATCGCTGCTCAGTGTCACACACAGCGAATTCGCTAATGAGGTCACTGGTGCGTCACAAAAAACGTGACTCAGCAGCGATCTCGCTGTGTGAGAAGTACCCCTTACTCTGAACTCAATTTGCACTGCTGCCCCCACCCATACTCTCTCCTACCTCTCAGTAGTAATAGTGAACTCGCTGGGAGGTGGGTGGAGGGAGCAGTAATATGCAAATTGTATTTACATACACTTGACTAGCAGTCTAGAGAGACTGAATTCTCAAGAGCTTACAGCAAGATAACAGGATAAGGTAGAGCAATAAATGATACTGATCCTGAAAGGTCTGTTTAAGCCCTATTTAAAGATATTAGTGTTTTACTAGAAAACCACATGACCGATTCCCTTTAAAGGGTTTTGCACTTTTTTCTGCATGTTTTTAGATAAAAAAATAAAATTTGAAATTGCGTTTCATAATAAATTTTGCAGCGTTTGCCTTCTACAGCCACCGTCAAGTGCCGGATGCAAAATGACTTAACTGAGAATCTGTTAGTGAGTTCATTCTGATGTTGGCTTTTTTTATTGCTCCTTTTTTTTTTTATTTTTAGCTTCGCTCGGCTGTTTTATGAACACACAGCACATCATACTTTTAATGTGCAGGAAGACAACCTGTAAAAGTCAAACCGTGCAAAAGTTTTAAGGAAACCCTATTGCAAAAATTTATTTTTAGCCCAAGATATATGCATCTGAATAATAATTAAAAAAAAGTAGTCCCCAAAGATGGACAACCCCTTTAACTTGTTACCTAATCCCGGCGTAATTGAGTGGATCTGTGCAGGTATTTAATAATCCTCCTAGTGCGCAGTGGAGTGGGTGCATTATGTGGAGCAGCCGCCGTAGCAGCAGATTGTGCTGCTTATAGCGCCATACTCCATTACAATGTAGTTAGCGAGCTGTGCGGGCAGAGGAGTATGACATCCAGAGCGACAAATGGCTTTACAAGTCTGTCCGCAGCGAGGACGGCCAGTCGCTTTATCTCACGCAGAATTAGCTTCGTTACAGTCCATTATTCATAATGCGGCAAATTTGACTGTCATTTTGCTGTTGGCTTCGGCGGTCGCCGTACAGAGAGGTGCATTGTGTGAGGACAGTATAACTTCATTAGCCGGCGTTAATGGGATCCATTTACTTTAAGGAACCGTCGCTGTCCCGGCTCGTGTCCCGGCTCGTGTCCCGGCTCGTGTCCCGGCTCGTGTCCCGGCTCGTGTCCCGGCTCGTGTCCCGGCTCGTGTCCCGGCTCGTGTCCCGGCTCGTGTCCCGGCTCGTGTCCCGGCTCGTGTCCCGGCTCGTGTCCCGGCTCGTGTCCCGGCTCGTGTCCCGGCTCGTGTCCCGGCTCGTGTCCCGGCTCGTGTCCCGGCTCGTGTCCCGGCTCGTGTCCCGGCTCGTGTCCCGGCTCGTGTCCCGGCTCGTGTCCCGGCTCGTGTCCCGGCTCGTGTGCCCAGTCAGGATCCACAGTCTCCTATTACTACTGATTAACTAGTGATACTCCGGCGTTACGTTGTATATTTTGCACTCGATGTCTCAGCCCGGTGCGGTCTGTAAAATGCCGTGTTATGGATTCCTGAATGTACCTAATGTCTGAAGTGTTTAAAAGCGACATATCGTCACAATTTTGCATTTCATCTCATTTGCAACCGCACACGGCCCCGGGCGATCTACAATAGCTTAGTTCTGTTTTCATGGATATTTTCATGCAGTTTATGTATATTTTCCCCTGTGTTGCAGGGGAATAACATTTTCTGCTTGATCAAATTGCGGTTTGTCGGAAATTTGGTTTCGGTAGCAGATTTTAGGTTTTTTGTTCGCATAATGTGCATAGTTTTTAGTTTACATTTTAAAGAGTGCAATCGCCAATAAGCCGTCCTCTGTTATACACGTGCGGAAATACCGTAACGCGGAACTACTGATCCCGCTGTGTTGCCAGCCCAGCGGGCCAGACCCATTAGTTCACATTCAGATGGCCATGATGCACTTTAGTGTTGCAACGCGGCTGCACTAAGCAGTGGTCGGACCCCCCCCCCCATTCGATTGTTCGACTCCCCCATACACAGGAACACTGGACTCAGCTGAGCGCTCAAGTGCTCTTTATCGGAGAGCCGCTGCCAGCATTCTCCCTGGTTCACTGCTAAGAAGAAAAGGATCGTCCACTGAAATGCAGCAGAGCAGATCCTTCTCTTCTGCAACATCATCTGTGTGAGAGTTGCGAGGCCCCCCCATCCTGCCGATATTGGTGAATTAATTTAATGTGCATGGGGGCCTTTATTCTGGTTTAATTGGATGCAACAAATAAGATTTGGCCATGTTATGGCCCTCCGAATACACCTTCTAATTATTATGACGTTGCTTAGTGCTCAGTGCAGATCTGCCTGGAATGCGCCAATTCTTGAATGGTTTCTACTCTTCAGTCTCTGGATCCGTAAAAGAGTTGCAGAGATGTGACTACCACCCATCATATTGGCATTTCCTGGGGTCATCTCATAAAAAAAAAAATCATGGGCATGACCTGTTTAAGGGATCACTCATACCACTGTATTAATCAGATGAGTGCATACTGCCGTTTGATTTGTCAATTGAACAAAACTCATCCATGGAAATCTGCACTTGGATGACATCAGAATGCAGTCCCATTTAGGCTAGGTTCACATTTCCGTCAATTTGTATCAGTCACAATCCGTGGCTCTGGTGAAAAGCAGAATCCGTTTGGCGGATTCTGTTGTTCCCATATACTTGTATGAGCGTCGGATTGTGACTGATGACGCTGAGTTGCATCCTCCGCCCGACTGATCAGTCGTGGAACGACTGACCGTCGGTCTGCAGGAACGCAGCATATAGCGTTTTTTGAGCAGCGGAATCCTTAGGATTTTGCTGCGCATGCTCTTTCTTGGCAGCCGAATGATCAGCTGATCGCCCGGCGGCCGGCTGCTGTGAGCAATCAGCTGATCACCCGGCAGCCGGCTGCTGTGAGCAATCAGCTGATCACCCGGCAGCCGGCTGCTGTGAGCAATCAGCTGATCACCCGGCAGCCGGCTGCTGTGAGCAATCAGCTGATCACCCGGCGGCCGGCTGCTGTGAGCGATCAGCTGATCACCCGGCGGCCGGCTGCTGTGGCGTCAAGCAACGCATTTGACTGATGCAAAACAACGGAAATGTGAATCTAGCCTTATACAGACTCACACAATGGAGAAGATGGAGAAATTTTCTTCCTCATCTTCCCCTCAGTGTGATCAGATTCTCGCACCCAAGAGAATATGATCAGTCTAAGCTGACACTGGGACCAAACTCTGATCTGTGTCATTAGCAATTAGCATGATGGACCCGATTCTCTCGGGTGATGCATATCTACCATCGTGTGACCGTAGCCTAAAAGATATTTTTTGCTCAACAGTGATCTGTGATTCTTGATTGACTTATAAAATTGAGCAATAAACGTAGAACTTAAAGGGAACCTGTCACCATTTATTTGACTATTAAACCAAAAGTGTCACCACCTTCTGCAGCTCCTGGGCTGCATCCTATGAAGGTGCACCTTGTTGCAGACCCCCAAAAAGAACTTTATAAAATCTCTCCGTTTTGTATGCTAATGAGCTGTGTTGGCCATATGGGCGGGCTCTATTTCGGCTCCTGTCCCGGTGATGTATCTGCGCTGGTCGGGTACGAGAATTACGCTGCTGTCATGCACAGCGCCGACCATGATCTCGCGCCTGTGCAGATACATCACCGGCGCACGCCAGGTACACTGTTTTTATGCTCGGCCCGTGATAGGGGCAGATAGAACTGCGCCTGAGCGAGACTTGGACAGCAGCGTGGGATGATGACGGTGGTTCCATCCTTGTCAATCATGACAGGAGGACGGGCGAACAAGGTGACGAGGGACAGGAGCTAAAATAGAGCCCGCCCATATGGCCAACACTGCTCTTAAGCATACAACTCGGTGGGATTTTATAAAGTTATTTTTGGGGTCTGCAAGGGGGGGTCAGCAACGAGGTGCACCTTCATAGAATGCAGCCCAGGAGCTGCAGAAGGTGACACTTTTGCTTTAGTCAAAAAACTGGTGACAGGTTCCCTTTTAAGGCTTTAAAAAATAAATAAAAATGTTTAACGGTCTGTGGGAATTACTGTGTTCTTTGCAGGACAATGCAGAGGTATGTGCACAGAGCTTTTAAGAAGCAGGTCCACAAAAAAGCCTGAAAACTATCAAAAACAATACGAAAGCTTTTTCTATTGATTTTGTATGATTAAACCACTTTTCTGTTCATATTTTCAGTGTTTTAAGCTTTTTTTTCACTTTAAGTTTTGAGAAACACCAAGTGGGAGTAAAAAAGCTCACGTACGATTTCTGATCGAATCCGCTCCAAAAGAGGCACTGCTTAATCAAAGGGATGGAAAGTGAACGGTTACAACAGACTTCAAAACGGTGTCTGGAAACAAAAATCTCATTCAAAAACTCCCACAAAAAAAAGTGTTTCCTGACGCCGTTTTCACTAGAAACTCCTGTGTGCACTTAGCCATATTTCCCCGGATCCTTTTTCAGCTGAGTTCAGGACTGCTGCTGCAGCCAGTTGTCTTACAGCCAGACACAAGGAGGACACTTATTTCCTGGGACACAAGGCAATGAATTATTTATCTATATTTCTTAGTGTTGATTGCTAGAAGAGAGAATACATATTCTACACTTAGTTTTCTTTTGATTATTGTTCGTTGTGTGTGAGATTCAAAGTTTCTGTGCCTGTGATACAAGTATTGCAGCAAAGGAACCCATCCTGGATTACCGACAATGGTCTCAAAACCTTACTGAAAGCCGCGGTCCTATAAGTATTCCTGGGTTGATCTTGCTGAGTATTAAATAATGTCCCCTTCGTGTTTTGTGTTCATTTAGCTCGGTAAAGGAATAGTTTGCGGGGTCTCGCCCAGCGTCTGCAGGGAATTGATGATTAGCAGAGTGATAATCGTGTGCTTTTCAAGTTGAGTCAGAAGCGAGGAGGCAGCCAACCCGAGCACTGCTTTATTAATCACATTATTCATCCTTTTCACCGTACCGGCAGCGAGTATGAAGACTTAATGAGTCAAGGACAGTAAACAGTACACAGGAGGGAGCGTCTCTTGTAGCACGCTGAATGGCATTGTGGAGTTATAATATCTCTTCATGAGACGTGGGAATGAAAGCATTGAATAAAGTGGAGACTTCTGCCGGATCTATTCCTAAGCGGAGGACAACCATAGATGGTAGTTATTGCCGGCATGGCCCAGGTGGGTGACCCTGGGGACCACCTTATGATATACAAAAGTGAAAGGCCAAGCAGAAAGAAATCCGGCACCGCTCACATGCATGCAATCAATAGTGAAAAGACATCCCCATAGACTCTTCAGGGCTACAGGTGCTAAACTCCAGGCAGTAGTAATGGTCAAATTCCAAAAAGACAAAAAATGGGAGAAGCACTGACCGTCCTTGTGAATAAAAGGGGTTTTTCTTTTTTTTTTTTATAAGTTCATCTTAAAAGCATGAATACAGGGAGTTGCTGGAATATAACGGACGACTGCCATTTCGTGTACCTGAGCACACTTCAACAGGTCCCTCCTATATAGATGTTGGATGACCCTGGGGACCACCTTCTGACACACAGATGATGGATGACCCTGGGGACCACCTTATTATGCACAGGTGATGGATGACCCTGGAGACAACCTTATGAGATACAGATGATGGATGACCCTGGGGACCACCTTATGATGCACAGATGATGGATGGCCCTGAGAACTATCTTATGACCAACAGAATGTGAATGACCCTGGGGACCACCTCATGATGCACAGATGATGGATGACCCTGGAGACCACCTTCTGACACAGATGATGGATGATCCTTGGGACCACCTTATGACCCACAGAGGGTGGATGACCCTGGGGACCACTTCATGACACACGATGGACGACCCTGGAAATAATCTTATGACCATCAGAAAGTGAATGACCTTGGGGACCACCTCATGATTCACATGATGGATGACCCTGTGGACTACCTTCTGACACACACATGATGAATTTCCCTGGGGAATACCTTATAACACACAGGATATGACCTTGGACACCACCTTATAACACAGTTGATGGATGACTCTGGGGACCACCTTCTGACACACATGATAGATTATCCTGGGGACTACCTTCTGATACACACGAGTGACCCTGGGGACCAGCTTCTGACACACAGATGATTGATGACCCTGGGGGGCCACCATATGACAGTCCTGGACATGGTGGACATGTTAAGCTATTATGGCACAGCTTCCATTTATTTTAACTACATAACATCTGTCGTAATAAAATCACTCCCAAGAAAGAGGTGGGACTGTCATACATTTGCGCAAAAACTTTGTAGCTTTTTTAAAATAATAATAATTGGGCACAAATGATCCCCTCCACCCCCAAAGAAAAAACAAACGTATATATGTGTCTGGGCAAGAGTATAAATTCTGGCACAGTCCCGTTACATATTGTGTATGACCTGAGATTTCATCCTGCTATAAAACTGGCAAGAGACTCTTTAATATGTGTCATAACTGTGGGATGGCGAGGAACTGTGGCTCCTAAGCTGTCCCTCAAGCTGGTTGGCCCTATGCTATTCCTAACTTCAGAGATACTCCTAATGGTGGAGAGGCCTGAATCTCCTTCCTGGCCCTACTCCTGACCAGTCCTAGTCTTATTCCCTCTCCCCTTCCCCCCCACCCTCCGAGGAGGGATGGGACAGGAGTGTGTTGATAAGCACAGAAATAGAAACAGGGGAAGCCAAAACTATGTCACTCTGCACACAAATACAGAGGTAATAGACAATAAGAGATTGGGAGGAAAACAAGAGCAGGAAGGAAGCAACAGGACAACAGGGGTAAACTCCACAACCGCTCCATGCAAAAAGCAACACTTTTACCAGAAAGTCTGGGACACCAAAGCTCACAGACCAACATAGAATAAACTATAGCTGGCATGGGTAGAAGGTTTCAGCCAGCATAAATAGGGGGAGCAGTTGTGATAGGTCCCTGCAACATGTGATTAAAGGAACAAGCAGACCAGCAGAGGTTAACCCTTGCTAGCCTGCCTATGGATCAGCACTCAGCAGGTCGATATCTGAGTCTGCCTGTGATGATCCCAGACACCAGAGAAACCATCGGGTGAAGTATCAGAATAAGCAATGAGAACAGAGTCAGACACCGCCATGACAGTCGGAAAGGTTTGTGCAAAACTGTGTGACAATGTATTAGCTGACAGTTACTTCTAACGTCTGCCCTGCGCACATGGTCCTGATGAGGCTAGTGTATTAGCTTCATAAATCCAGGTCAGAACAGCTGTATTATTCATCATATTAAAAGAAGCAGTTTGAGATCAGTTTTCAGTATTTAGCTGGACTCGCAAAATGCTCATTTTAATATCCGGATTATACAGCCATCCTGAATTTGGATTTTGTAAAACAAGTATACCAGTCTCCTCAGGTCGAAGAGATCTATTTAGTAATGCATGCGGTTTATATTGAGATATCTGTACATGTGATTAAATAACCACTGAAAGTTAGGGCTTATTTTGTTGGAAAATAACTAAATCACCCCCTTTTTGACTAGGTCATCAAAAACCCTACGACCAAGAAACAGCCGTCTTAACAATTCTATCTCGGCAGCACATTGTCCAGTGTAAACAGGGCTTGTGCTGCCGATAACACAATATTAATTGCAGGCAGACAAAGTAAACTGACCATTAAACCAGTGCCGGTCAGCTTATCACCAGCGCACCCGCTTTTGTGGCTTTTCCGTTTTTAGCCCCAAAATTAACCATGCTCAATGAAAGCCATAACTTAACCACCGGTGAAACGATCCATGCCGAATTCTTCAATATGGATGCTCGTCGTCTTGTCACATCGCCAATCCCTTATTAATATTGCATTTGCGTCATTAAAGCCATTTTATTACAATCCCCTTTGCTTTTGCTCGATAATAAAAATGACGTGAAAAACTGGCACGGAGCAGGAAACATCTGCGGCACTTTACCGCGGGTCTTGTTGCCACACAGCGGAGGAGCTGTAAAGCAGATGTGCTGCACTTGTTCGCGGCTCGCTCCCCATTATTTCCGCGATGTTCTGCTGGATGACTCTGTCCCGTGGGTGACGCTCCGGTGACGTTTCGTCAGCTGCTCGGAGTGCACTTTGCAGATGAAACTTTCAGGAGCAGAAAATGGCTTTAAGTTGCCATCTGGACTCAAATCCGCTGATGCACAATGTGGCTCTTTTTGACTCCCCTTCTCTGTATATGCACAGCTGAAAAAGCGTTTTTTATACCGGCAAGAGAACGGGAAAATAAACAGTTAATATAAATGTACATCTATTTTAAGCCTAAATTTACAGATTCAAGTGATGGATACGTGGAACAGCGCCACATGTGGCCACTTTGGGATGTTGTTTTGGCTTGATTTTATAGATCTGCGGCAGGTGAACTCTACGGAGTAGGGGTATTCTCAAGTTTGAAAATAATCCCGTCTAGGCAATAATTTCACGATTGTTGGTGGGTCTAAGTACTAGAATCCCCTACGATCCTGAGAACTTGGGCTCTGTGACTGGAGCGATGGTCTACCATGTACAGTCGCTCCATTCATTCTTATTACGACCGTTGGAGATAGGCGAGCGCTGCGCTTGGCTGCTTTTTGGCACTCCCATAATTATGACCGGAGCGACCATGCACATGATTGCCCACTTCTCCATTCCCACGGCACTCCTCAGAGCCCCAGTGCTTGGGATAGGTGGTTGTCCTAGCAGTCAGACCCCCAACATTCGGGAAGTTATACCCTATCTCACAGATAGGGGCTAGCTTTCAAAATTGAGAATACCCCAATATCTTTGCGGATGATGGACTTTTTAAGCTGCTTGCTGAGTTTTCGACTTTGTTCTGATATTAGTGACCTATCCTAGGAAAACGTTCTCAACATGAAATTCCCAGATCCTGTAGAGCATTTAAAGGATTGAAAACACATGGTTTATTATTTAGGCAGTGTCACTCCTGTCTGTGCTGTGCTCTGTGGCAGTGAGTACAGTTGCGCTGAGCTGCAGTACGACATATGACCTGTAAAGAGGTGAGGCACAGTTTTTGAAAAAGGCTGCCATGTTTGTTTTTTGTAATCTTGGACAACCTCAGTTAGCAAGTCATCCCACCCTTCCAAATGTTATGGGTCAAACCTTTGGGACCAGCACTGTTTCTGTGAACTAACAGTCTGAAAGGAATGGAGGTCAAGCATCCCCACCTCTGCTCCATTCATAGTCTATTGGACCGCTGTCGTTTTTTTTTTTCTTAGAGAGGTCCTAAATATCAAATTGGCAAGGTGGCCATCAATATAAAATTGGCAAGGTGGTCATAAATATAAAATTGGCAAGGTGGTCATAAATATCATTGTCAAAGCAGTCATAAATATCAAATTGACAAGGTGGTCATCAATATCAAATGGGTAAGGTTGTCATCAATATCAAATTGGCAAGGACGTCCTAAATATCAAATGGGTAAGGATGTCCTAAATATCAATTTGGCAAGGAGGTCATAAATATCCAAATTGGCAAGGAGGTCATAAATATCCAAATTCGCAAAGTGGTCATGAATATCCAAATTGGCAAGGAGGTCATAAATATCCAAATTGGCAAGGAGGTCATAAATATCCAAATTGGCAAGGAGGTCATAAATATCCAAATTGGCAAGGAGGTCATAAATATCCAAATTGGCAAGGAGGTCATAAATATCCAAATTGGCAAGGAGGTCATAAATATCCAAATTGGCAAGGAGGTCATAAATATCCAAATTGGCAAGGAGGTCATAAATATCCAAATTGGCAAGGAGGTCATAAATATCCAAATTGGCAAGGAGGTCATAAATATCCAAATTGGCAAGGAGGTCATAAATATCCAAATTGGCAAGGAGGTCATAAATATCCAAATTGGCAAGGAGGTCATAAATATCCAAATTGGCAAGGAGGTCATAAATATCCAAATTGGCAAGGAGGTCATAAATATCCAAATTGGCAAGGAGGTCATAAATATCCAAATTGGCAAGGAGGTCATAAATATCCAAATTGGCAAGGAGGTCATAAATATCCAAATTGGCAAGGAGGTCATAAATATCCAAATTGGCAAGGAGGTCATAAATATCCAAATTGGCAAGGAGGTCATAAATATCCAAATTGGCAAGGAGGTCATAAATATCCAAATTGGCAAGGAGGTCATAAATATCCAAATTGGCAAGGAGGTCATAAATATCCAAATTGGCAAGGAGGTCATAAATATCCAAATTGGCAAGGAGGTCATAAATATCCAAATTGGCAAGGAGGTCATAAATATCCAAATTGGCAAGGAGGTCATAAATATCCAAATTGGCAAGGAGGTCATAAATATCCAAATTGGCAAGGAGGTAATAAATATCCAAATTGGCAAGGTGGTAATAAATATCCAAATTGGCAAGGTGGTCATCAATATCAAATTCTCACAGTGGTCATCAATATCAAATTGGCATGGTGGAGATAAATTTCAAATTTGCAAGGATTTAACACCCGACAACCCCACTGATCATCTTTTGGCATATCCCGGGGCTAACAAAATGGAACACCACACCCTCATATACTCCATAGCGGCTGCTCTTGGGTATTGCATCTCAACTCCTATTAAAGGTAATGTGGTCTGATGGGGGTATAAAGTGTTGGACCCCCAACTAATATGATTTAATTAAATGAAAATCAGGGCTACATGATCGATTTTGAAGTCCCAGACAAACCCATTTAACTTTTTACCATAACATAAAAATTGCAAAATATTGTCAGACCTGTAAGTCTGCGGATCTGAGATTTGGAAGCTATCTGATCTCTGCCGCTCTGTCGCTGCCACATCATCTTAAATAGCAGCCGAGCAAAAAAAAAAAAAATCAATTTTTCTTTACAGAATTGTAGATACAGATCTCGGTGTTCAGAACCTGCAGAAAGTAAATTGAGGAACTGCGGATCCTGTCGGCTGCCTTGCCTGGGCTCAGCCGTCCCTGACATGAAACGGTTTTCCAGGCTTACAGAGAGTCCGGACATGTCTCTTTGCAGGTTTTCATATCATAGATTCAAACAAAAAAAAAAAAGATTTAGCTTTGATTGTTACAGAAACTGTAACCTCGTCATCTGCTTTACCTTGGGATTTGTGCAGTGGAAATTGCAATGTGTGAATATGAAAGAATTGACTCGCTAGTTGTAATGATGAGCGCGGCTCTGCTTGTAGAGGTGACTGCCGAGCGGAGGCCGCGGTGTCCTCGCTGTGTCAGGATCTCATATTATACTTTAGAGCTAAGAGGAATTCTCTACTGTAATGCAAATTTGCACAAAAGGAGCCTCATACATTACAAATACTGTCCTGCTCTGCTGTTGGGTAAGTCCAGGTTCACACAAGTATATTCCACAGTCCGATGCCTGGTCTGGAGGTGGCTCAGTTGGAGTTCAGATTGGACGACCTACGATTAGAATATTTGGACTGTAAATCACACTGTTGTGAACCCAACCTAATAGGCATATGTTATAAGAAGCCTAAACGCAGAGAATAATAGTTATATCCTACCTCTTGCTCCCTTAGCCTTTTCCTTTAAAACTACTCTGTGATTATCTCTTTCCCTCCTTGTTCTCCACAATGTCTTTTGTCTGGCTATAAGAGAGACTGCAGCAGGAGCCTCCCCCCACTTCACATGTTTTGTGGTATGGAAAGAAACAATTCTTGGAAAAATGGCAAAATTGCTGTTTGTCTTCAAAGGAAACCTGTCAGGTCCCATATGCGTTGTAACCTAGAAGCAGGGTGATGTGTGGCCTTGTAACCCCTTCCTACCCATCCCGATGTTGTAATATTAATGTATAAAAATGTTCTATTAGGGCCCACTCACACTTGCGCTATTTTGACGCAAACTGAATCCATCACTAATGTAGTACAGTTCATTTATTTACAGTGGAAGCGCGACATCGTTGTGGACACAAGCGGGTACTGCATGACACACACACGCGCCATAGTAACGCGCTTCCACTGTAAATAAATGAGCTGTACTACATTAGTGACGGATTCCGTTTGCGTCAAAATAGCGCAAGTGTGAAACTAGCCTTACTTACATGTTCCGTATGTAAATGATCAGAGGGTCTAGCCGCCTGGGCATCGCATCACCCCGTGGGCGTTTGCATGCTTTCTGTGATATCACGCCCTTGTGGATGTGACACCATGGATTTACATGGGTGACGTCACCGTCGTTCCTTGAGATCCCGCGTGTGAGCACTTGCCATTCCCGCAACTTTGTTATCCAGTTCTTGCTTCTCTGCTTCAGAAGAGGCACTGCGCATGCTCAGAAGACTCCTGCGGTTCCGACCATGCGCAGAGCGCGTGTAAAGCCGTGAAACAAGAACCAGATAGCAAGGCTACGGGAATGGTAAGTGCGCACGCGCGGGATCTCAAGGAGCGACTGTGACGTCACTCATGTAAATCCATGGTATCACACCCACAAGGGCGTGATACCACGGAAAGCATGTGGGGTGATGCCCGCCCTGGGAACTAGACCCTCTGCTCATTTACATAGGGAACATGTAAGTAATAAAAGATTTTAATACATTCATATTACACAATATTACAGCACAGGGATGGGTAGGAAGGGGTTACTAGGCCACACATCACCCTTCTTCTAGGTTAGAACACCTATGGGTCCTGACGGGTTCCCTTTAATTGTATGCCCTCGAAAAATGTATAAACTATTTCTGGTGTATTGTTCCTTCAAGCATAAAGTTTTCTTTTTTTGTTAGATTGCTAAATTTTAGATATTAATCTCCATTCCCTTGTGCTTTAATTGACTGGGACGTTAATATTTCCTTATTAATAAACCTTTTTTTACAGAGAACAGAACATTCACATCTGCAAATATTTTTAGAAATCCGTATAGCGGTGGTAGCGCGGGTCATTAATAACTGGTTTCTGAAATAATCCGGTGCCCGCGCTCCTTCCTCCTTTCCCCGGATGTGAGGCTCTCGCCGGTGCCATCTCCTTGAGCAATGTTGTCTCTGGGATTGATGCAGGAGGCCGCGTTTATCAGTAAATGAGGTCACCTCTGTTCTGTGGCCCCCGTAAGTAAGAAAGCAGAAGAGGGAATACAATCAATGTTCCTATTTCCTTTATGTGCTGATATCTCCGAGGCTGAAAGCCGCACATTAGATAGTATAGCGCAAGGGGGGGGAGGGTGAAATAAAGCTGCACAATCCCCGACACTGACATTGTAATCTAATACGAGAGACCGGGGTTGATGTTTGTGGAAATTTCGGATTTCTCAAGTCACAATCGTTTACGGGTCTCCAGTAATGTGTAGAAATGAAGCTACCGGTACCAATCTCGGTTAAGAAAGCAAAACATTTTATGGTACCACATATTTCCAGAAGAATAGGAAACGTCCAGCCAGCCTATTGGAAAGGTTGACCCATGAAGAGAGGCAGCTTGGTACGCTCCTTGGACCTAGAGGGAAACCCCTGTTCTGGCAGTCCTGAGCAATCCTTGTATTAGGAGAACGACCATCCATCTGATTGACCCCGCACCCTCCTGGTTGGCCATGGGTTTTGGCCGGGAGCCAATTTCTGGTCATTAGGTTGCTTCAGGGGCCGCATTTTGGAAGGTATGATCTCTGAGGACCTTTTAGGTAGACCTTTTTGTAGGGCTGCCTAAAAACCACCCCGTAGATAAAAAAAAAAATATAAAAAAAAATTAGTGGGTGATCTGATCCCCATGGGCATCTTTCACGGGCAATTTGTAGTGGGAAACGAGTGAACCAAAAGTACAAAAAATGTGTCATGGTTACTGGAGGAACCAAAGTAATCATAAATGGGTGGAAGGCCATTGCATGAGGACGAGGGCTATTGCCTGCCATGGTCAAGTTGGCTCCAATAGTCGTCTGACTCTCAAATCCTCATTCTAAGACCGGAATCACACTTGCGAGTGTCTCGCATCACCCGGCGCGGCTGCACACTCTCCGGACACGAGCGTCTCTGCTGCATAGGAATACCTGCAAGGGACCTGCTCCTGTCAGGAGAGTGTGCGGTCGTGGCGGATGATGCGAGACTTGCTAGAGTCACACACGAGACATTCGCAAGTGTGACTTCGGCCTAAAGGGTGCTTTACACGCTGCGACATCGCTAACGATATTTTGTCAGGGTCTCGGTGTTTGTGACTCGCATCCTGCGTCGTTAGCGACATCGCAGCGTGTAACACCTATGAGCGACCTTAAACGATCGCAAAAGAGGCAAAAATCGTTGGTCTGTGATACGTCGTTCATTTACCAAAAAACGTCTGGTCAGTAGCGAGGTTGTTTGGCGTTCCTGCGGAAGCACAACTCGCCATGTGTGACACCGCAGGAATGAGGAACAACCTTGTACCTGCGGCCGCCAGCAATGAGGAAGAAAGGAGGTGGGCGGGATGTTCATTCCGCTCATCTCCGCCCCTCTGCTTCTATTGGACGGCTGCCATGTGACGTCGCTGTGACGCCGCACGAACCGCCCCCTTAGAAAGGAGGCGGATCAACGACCACAGCAATGTCGCAGGGAAGATAAGTCCGTGTGACAGGTGTAAGCGATGTTGTGCGCCACGGGCAGCGATTTGCCCGTGATGCACACCCGAGGGGAGCGTGTACGCTTGCTAGCGATTTCGCTAGCAAGATCGCAGCGTGTAAAGCACCCTTAAGAATGAGGATTTGAGAGTCAGACGACTATTGGAGCCATCTGGACCATGGCTAGTAATAGCCCTCATCCTGATGTAACAGCCTTCCACCCATGTATGATTACTTTGATTCTTCTAGTAAACAATACACATTTTTTTGTACTTTTGGTTCAGTCTTGTCTCCCACTGGAAATTATGTTTTTCAGATCGCTTTTTAAGACCGGTAGACCCTGACAGTCTACCTCATGTCTGCCAATTGTGGGATCCAACTTTGAAGTCAACAGCTTTTATATCTCCTCTACAGGCTAAAAGGCCACTTTTTCTAGACCAAGTTCACACCAGCATGTAGAATTCATTCTTCCTTTTTTAGTCTAGGAAACAAAGATGGAATCCATGTATATACCAGGAAAGGGTAAAAACAGTAGCATCAGGCCTCCATAGACTAAGGTTATCCATAATCGATACGTCATGGGCCTTCCATGATGCAGAAGCCATTATAGCCAATATGTGACGGGTGGCACCGTTGGGCTTCCATCACCTATTGGCTATAGTGATATCTGTTTAATGGATACATCTTAGAAAACGATTCTAATGCTCATGACGTATCTGTTAAATCGTTACCCACGACGGAAGGAATGGAAGAGTCTACGATTTCCCCAGATTTTGTGGTTTTTCTTTTGTCGTGATCGATGGAGGCAAAAATTAACTACTTTTTTGGCCTGTTTGACAATGGAACCTCAAAGACAGGTTTAGCGTGTACATCAGGGACCTTCAGGAGTGGACCAGATCTTAAGCAGGATTCTCAGAAAGATAATGGGCTATAGCACCTCCTCATCTGTTGAGAAGTGAGATCGGACAAGGTTTATGGGAATCTTTAAGAAGCCATTCTTCTCGCGGAAGTCGTCTATAAACCTACTGGATTGTAGACCACTTTTGAGCGTGGGAGTCCCAATAAAAATACATTTCTTAAGAAAATGATTCTCCTTCCTCCGCCCACATATCAGCGGTGAAGTCAGCCTGGCTCCTAAGGTGTCATTTACTGGCAGAGGAATAACCCAAATGTCAGCGTGTGAGCCCGGCAGACACTGACTTCTATTGTGTCCTGATTTAATGTGTAATCTTGGGGAGGAAGTCTCTCGGGGACTGGAATTTTTATAGATGGATCAGTATCTTTTATTTGCAGCCGGAGGCATTTTATACGAGGTGGGGGTGGTTGGGGTATTTCTCCTCTAAGAGCCTCAGTTCTATCGCTCAGTGTTTTAAGGTTCGAACATCATCTTCTTGTGCATTTTGTGTACGGCGTGTGCCGAGCGCAGCTGCATTGCAAATAGGGGCTTTCATCTGCCGGCAAAAACACTTTTGGCTCTCTACGACATGCAAAGAACACTTTGCCATTAAAATTGATCCAGTCAAGAATCTATAAGCTAAAGTAATGTTCATAGACTGCATATAGTATGACAGCTGAAGGTAACATGGTGCAGGGTAAGGCCCCTTTCACACCAGTTTTTTGCCATCAGTCGCAATCTGTCGAACTTTGAAAAAAAACGGATCCGGCGACTGATTCTGCTGGATCAGTTTTTTTCTCATCGACTTGTATTAGCGACAGATGGCCTCACGTTTCTTCTGTCGTTCGACTGATCCGTCGAAAAATGTTTGTCCATCGGACGGAGACAGCCAAAGTAACGTTTTTTGTGTATGTCGAAAAAACGGACACCGGATCCATCACCGTCTGTTATTTGGTAGAATGGAAGCCTATGAGCGCAGGATCAGGAAATGACGGAATCCGGCGACTGATTCGGTTTATTTTTTTTTTATAACTGAGCATGCTCCAATTATCATTTAGCCCCCAGCTAGTTGGATCCATCAAAAAACAGATCTGTCGCATCAGTTTAGCCACAGTTTGCAATGGATCCGTCGAGAAAACTGATTGTGACTGATGGCAAAAAACTGATGTGTGATAGGGGGCCTAACAGTGGTCCATGGGTGGGACTTTTCCAAGCGGGGAAAAAAAGAAATTTGCAGTGGATATGGACCTCAGACAGCCAATTTGAGAAAATGTGTTAGTGGTGGACGTCACTGGCTGTGTGCAGTACGGACAGTTGCCCACGCGGCCATCCATTGCATGCACTACTCTGGTCCATTGTGTTGTGTTTTTTTTTTTTCTGGTGGAAAAATCACCCATGTGCACTATCCTACTGGCTATAATGGGTCCAAGTATGATCTGTGGTGCACACAGACCGAATATATGTGCACATGTATACACTCCTCTGTGCAAGCTTTTGTGCTGAGGATTTCCACAGGAACACATACAACTGTGGAATCACTATAAGGGTCTGTGCACACATTGCAGTTTTGTTGTATTTTTTTTTTCTGCGCAAATTTATCACAAAACCTGATTTGATTTCTGTCGCTAGCAAAGTGACTGAGATTCCTGAAATCTCATGCACACGTTACCTATCTTGTCCTTGTAGATTGCAGCAGATTTAGGCTTTGTGCGCACGCTGCATCTTTTGCGTTTTTGGTGAATATTTTTGGTTAAAACATGCACCCAAATGCATGCATTTCCTTCCTCCAGCAAAGCCTGAGATTTCTATTTTGCTTTCCGCGTAGTGCATCTGTTTTTTGGCTGCGTTTTTTGAAGACGCAGCCAAGTACAGCATGTCAATTCTTTTTGCATTTTGTCCTTGCGTTTCGGAGGACTGGCAGATCAATCCCCTGATGACTCTGGGACGGCAGGGGATTGATCCCTAGTATCTGGCCAGATGCCAGTCCTCAAAGTCTATGGGGACAAGAATCTTGCGTAAAGGTCTAGGAACAAGCGCTTCATACTTACCGAATCACGCTGTCACATTGCTCCCGCGATCGCTCCCCCACTCACCGGCATCTCTGGTTGCAGTCAGACGCGCCCCCACACTGAGTGACAGCATGTCTGACGCTTCCAATTACAGATGCCGATGGGCGGGTCTATATCGTACTGTAAAATAAACTTAAAAAAAATTGGCGTAGGGTCCCCCCATATTATGATACTTAGCACATATAAAGCCTACAGCTACAGGCTGCAGCCCCCATCTTGCGCTTATCTTGGCTTGGCATCAAAATAGAAAGAATGCATGTAGCTTTAATCAAAAAAACAATAAAATATAACATTGGTTAAAAAAAAAAACCCAGTATGCGCTCCCCCAATTTTGATACCCAGTCAAGATCAAGCCCAGCAGCTGGGAGTTGGTATTCTCAGGCGGGCGGAGACCCATGGTTATTGGGCACCCCCCAGCCTTAAAATATCAGCCTGCAGCTGCCTGGAATTGCCACATCCATTAGATGCGGCAGTCCCGACACTTTACCTGGATCTTTCCGATTGCTCTGCTGCGGTGGCATTCAGGCTAATAAGGAGTTAATTGCAGCCCACAGCTGCCACTAAGCCCTAGATTACAAACACCTAAATAATCCTTTATTTGTAATAAAAGACAAAAAAACACCCTTTTACCATATTATTAACCCCAAAAACACCCCGGTAGGTCCGATGTAATCCACACGAGGTCCCATGACTCTTCCAGCACTGCTGCATCTGAAGCAAACAGCAAGCGCCATAGAACATGAATGCACTTTGTGGGGTTCAAGAAGAGACTAAGCTCGATCAGCGGTGATTTCACTCAGGTTAGCCGCGGTTACAGCTGGAGTCCTCCACCTGTGACAGCAAATTACCTTAGTGATGTCACCCCTGATCACCCGATTCGCTTCATTCACTGCCTGAGCCTCATAGCGGCGGTCATATTCTATGGCGCTTGCTGTGAGCTTCAGATGTACCAGTGCTGGAAGCGTTGTGGGACCTCGTGTGGATTACGTCGGACCTGCAGGGGTGTTTTGGTGGTTAAGAAAGTGGTGAGAGAAGTTATTTTTTGTCTTTTAGTTCAAATAAAGGATTTTTTCTGTTTGTGTTTATTTACTTTCACTGACAGATTAGTAATGGAGGGTCTCATAGACCCTCCCATTACTAATCTAGGGCTTAGTGTCAAATGTGGACTGCCATTAACTCCTTATTACCCTGATTGCCACCACACCAGGGTAATCGGCAAGAGCCAGGTAAAGTGCCAGGACTGTTGCATCTAATCTGAGTGTCTGACCCCTACCAATATGATATTGATCCCGAAGACAGCCCTTTTTTAATTTTTTTTTTCTAATAAAAGGACATGATTATTAGAAACTATTGTAAAATCCTTGCCTCGGCAGACTGTAGAGTTGATGCTTATGGCAGCAAAGCTGATGTAGAGAAATGGTTGCACATGACTGTCATTGCATTACCCTACTAACTTTTCCTCTGACGCTGTGCTCACATAGAGCCATTACATATACCTTGACTGTTCATTAAGGCTTTTTGTATTTTTTTTTGTTTCAGCTCTACAGAGAAGTCATTTCCTTGGAGATCAGCAGGTATGGAAAAGCTAATCCGGTAATGTCTGAAAGTTCTTTACTTCCTTTCATGACACAGAAAATATCCCGTCCTGTAAGGGTCTCGTAATTATATAGTTTGTATGATGGGTGGGCGTCCAGCTTATACGTACATGTGACGGTGATTTTAATGAAGCAACTTTTGATTGATTTGATCTCCTAATTCATCACCAACCTTTAAGGGAATCTGTCAGCAGGTTTTTGCTATCTCATCTGCGCACAGCATGATATAGACAAGAGATCCTGAATCCAACGATGTATCACTTAGATTACTGGCTGCAGCCGTTCTGACAATCAGAATTTTTAGATTGAGCCATGTAGCAGAGTCTGCACCCGCCCACACCAGGCTCTTTATAGAAATTGTACATTGACAGTGAGGTGTCAATCAGTGGTGACCGACTGCCTTAGCTTGACATTGTACGCCTAGCAATGATAAGGCTCTTGCTACTTAAACAAACAACAAATAAAGAAAACATTGATCTGTGACAGTCATATTGAGTGTGACAATCCATGAGTTAACCCTTGCAGCATATTTTATTCAACTTACATAGCAAAAACCTGCTGACAGATTCCCTTTAAGGAACCAAAATAAGAACCATTTTGAACCTAATTTTCAAAAATATCCAACCTCATTTTTATATTGTACTGATGCATGTCAGAGGGTTTGTTCACCTCATCTATAAATGTTGGAAAAGTGAAATCCGTTGGATATTCTATATGTCATGCGAATGTTCATTTTGTTTTGGTTTTTTGCTCTGCTAGCATCCATATGACATGCATTTTTTTTATCTCAGTTGCTATTGTACCACAATCATTTACAGTGTGCTGCGCTACAGAATTGTAATGTATCCGTAAAAAAACGGACGGCATACGGATGGTCTTTGTGCCATCCAGTTTTTTTTCTCACAGCCATAGCTTTGCATTGCTGAGTGTTAAGGGTGCTTTACATGCTGTGACATCGCTAACGATATATCGTGGGGTCACGGTGGTTGTGACGCACATCCGGCGCCGTTAGCGACATCGCAGCGTGTGACGGCTAGGAGCGACGAGCAACCATCGGAAAAACGGCAAAAAACGTTGATCGTTGCCACGTCGCTCCTTTTCCAAATGTCGTTGCTGTTGCATGCTGCTGGTTGTTTCTCGTTCCTGCGGCAGCACACATCGCTGTGTGTGACACCGCAGGAACGACTACCATCTCCTTACCTGCGTCCACTGGCAATGTGGAAGGAAGGAGGTGGGCGGCATGTTCCAGCCGCTCATCTCCAAAAAAAGCTAAGGAAATAATCGCAGATCAGCACTGTCTTAGGCCGCGCGCACATCTGCGGTATTTTGCCGCAAAACCGGATCCGTCACAAATGCGTTTCAGTTCCATTAATTTCCAATTGAATCGCGACAAAATGCGGTCGCATGTGGTTGTGTATGACGCACGCAACCGCATGTGACCGCATCTTGCCGCAATTCCATTGGAAATAAATGGAAGTGAAACGCATTTGTGACGGATCCGGTTTTGCGGCAAAATACCGCAGATGTGCGCGTGGCCTAAGTTTTTATCATTGGTGCAAGTGCAATCCAATTTTTTCTTATTGGATTGCTCTCTGCATATTTCTACGCAGACGTGAGCAAACTGTAATGAATAGTTGGAGTTTTGTGACCCACCAATGCAACAGATCCTACATGGGGATCAGAAATCTGCCTTCATTCCTTAAAAGATAAAAAATGTATCTCCTATCCTATACTTGTGGATTCTGTGACCCTCCGCGATCCCAAGAATAAGGCTTTGCGGAGATGAATGAGCGCTGTACGCGGCTTTTTCTGGCCCTTTCCTATAGAGTGAATGGAGCAGAGGCGTGCATGTTTCACCTCCCGCTTCATTCAGGCAGGTGCTGGTGGTCCCAGGGATCAGACACTCGGTGATCTGGAAAAATTAAACCTGTTTTTCTATTAGACATTCTGATTTAAGGCCGGCTCTTTAAGAATGGACCTTTCAAGGGAATTGCTCTTCAGTGTTTGATCCACTGTAACAGTTGGTTCGATATTAGAGTAAAATATTGACTATAAACATTATATAAAGTCAGAGACCCTCAGAATTACGGTAATGTCCAGATTTAATTACTTCTCGTGGAAGTGATACTCAAAGGTTATATTTATGAAAATTTAGCTCCAGAGATATGGCCTTTTTAATTAGTGCTAATTTGCAAGGTCTTTATACGGGGGTGTAACCCGATAGGGTAATTTTGTGGCGCAGCCTAAAGACACGCCCCTGAGGAATCCTGTTTGCCACCCCCTTAGTAAAGACCATAAAAATTTGTGCTAAATAAAGGACCACAGCTCATCTTTTCCTGTATAATAACTGATAACGCCTCTATATACAGTAGATAAGTGTCCACCATTCGTCCAATTGAGGATGCTGCGCTGGGTCGCAGTTACTTTAATAGAAGTGACCTCGACTGAAGACACCCCTGAGGCAGGACTTATTCTGTTTTCCCGCTCTGTATTTGCAGAGCCCAGCGCGAACCCCATCCCAGAAGTGTTTCTGGTTTTGGTAAACCCTCTCTTTTTGGAGGAGGATATCTGCTATATTTTTATTGTGATCCCTTCTCCCATCTTTTTGCAGGGACAAGGATCCACCACCAAAAAGTAAAGATACAATTTCAACCCTTATATGTCCAATCTGTGCTACACAGCTTCCATCTTCCCATAAGAAATTGTGTCAGGGATGTACATAAAGGGGATGGTTCGCCATGAGATTCCGTCTTCCTAGCCTCTTTATCCCGGTTCTTGTCCCTGGCTCCTTCAGGGGCCAAGAAAAGGGAGATTACTTTAGAGAAGTTTTTGGATTTAGACTCACAGAAGGATCTTATGTCTATCTCTGAAGAGTTAGTGGAGGAAACAGTTTGCTTCGATTCCAGACCTGACTTGGAGAATAAGTATTATTTCTTGTCTGAGGACATGTTAAAGCGGCTTATTGCGTAAGGAGTACAATGAAAATGGTCAAGATCATTCGGACTGTGCGGGATAAAATGTTTGGATGGCTCAAATAAGAAAAGATGGTATTTCCTATGTATGAAAAAATTCAAAGTCTGATTTTAGATGAAGATTCTTCACAGTTTAGAGACACGACTGGTCAGAAATGGAAAACTCTACTGAAGAAATCCTCGGAAACCTCGTCCGCCTTACGAAGAACAAATGTTTTTACAGGTGTGGCAAGATCCATGTTTCGGTGGCTGAATCAACTGGATGATCATCTTAGTTTGGGAACTCCTAAGGACGGTCTGTTATCTTCCTTGCCTCTTCTTCGGAAGGCCACAGGATTCCTGACAGACTTGTCAGAATAGCCGTGAGACTATCTGTTTTGTCAAACTCAACAAGGCAAGTTTTTGGGTAAAGTTGTGGAACGGAGATGTAGTTTCCAGAATCAAGCTTTGCTCTATTCATTTACGAGGACAATTTGTTTGGTCTGGTGTTAGATGAATTTTTGAAAATGCATCAGAGAAAAGATCTTTGACAGGATAGACCACGATACTAGTAAAGTAGGAGGCTGTATCTCAAGATATTTCTTCCAGTGTCATACAATTACTCCCCAGTACCAGAGAGACAGTACGGCAGGGGTCATTATTCTCATCTGTTCCTTGTAAGGAAATGAGGCGGTGCAGTCAGGGAGTGGAACAGGCGACCACGGGAGGCAGTGAGCTCTCCTTCAATGGAAATCTTCAAGCGGAAACTGGATAAACATATAGCTGGGATGATTTGGGAAAGCCTGCACTCGCAGGGGGTTGGACCCGATGGCCCTTGAGGTCCCTTCCAACTCTTCCATATTATGACTTGCAGAATAATCATAAATCTGAAACCTCTAAACTAGGTTCTTTGAGACAGGATTTATTTCCGTATGGACCCATCATTCTGCCTAAAGAGATGTCGTAGTTCCACTTCTTTTCAGGAAATCATTCTTCCTTCTTTTTGCCAAAATCCATCCAACTAGAGAGAAACAAAGTTTTCACTCCTTAGATATACGAAGAGTTGTACTTCACGATCTGCAACGATCAAAGCCTGGAGGAAGGATCAGAGTCTTTATTTCTTTGTTTTGACCATATTGCTGGACACAGACGTCCAAAAAGTACCATTGCTGACTAGATTAAAGGCAACTTGTCAGGTCCAACATGCACCCAGAACCATGAGCAGTTCTTTTTATGTATGCTAGTATATGCATGGACGGTTAGGCATTGATTAGCAATATGCACCCAGAACTGCTCATGGTTCTGCGTGCATATTGGACCTGACAGGTTCCCTTTAAGAGAGCTAATTGTGTAGCATGTAGAAATCTGGATCTGTCACCTCCACAAAAACTTATGGCTCACTCTACTAGGGCTGTATCTGTCTCCTGGGCTTCCTTTGAGCACATTTGCACAGCCGCTACCTGGTCCTTGGTCCATACCTTCTCTAACCATTATAGATTTATTGTCTAATAAATACTTTGCCTTTGGGAAAAAAGTTATCCAGGCTATAGTCCCTCCCTGACATTCTTTGGTATTCCTCCTATGGTGCTGTCGTGGAGAGTGTTTGGAGAAAATTAAAATTAGGCTTACCGGTAATTTTATTTTCTAAGAACCTTACACGACAGCATTGGTAGTTCCTGCCCTTTCTGTTTGATTGTACACTTTATTCTTCGGTGTTACATGAATATTTGAAGCATTCATGCCGGTGTGATCCTTCAGAAAACCACTGGAGATAAGAAGTGGGATTGGACTATTTGACCCCTATTAGAACGGGGAGTTGACCTTTGTGCTGTCGTGGAGGGTTCTCAGAAAACAAATTACTGATAAGTCTAATTCTAAATTTTTTATTTATTTTTTTTTTTAGATGAGTAAAATCTTTTTTTTTTTTAAATATTCATTTATGTATTTATTTATTCCACTATTTGAGTTGTTCAAAACAGTATTGACATTCCTAGGATTTTTTTTCATCTTAATTTGAAAACTTTAGTTGGTGCCGTTTGTAAACACTGTCAGTTTTTTGTTTTATCTTTTATTTTTCATCTACATGTTTTGATCTGCAGTGTGACTTTTGCAGTTACTACTCTTTTAAGTAGTTAAAAGATGTATTAACAGAAATGTGACAGAATTTTGTCCCAAAAATCAACATCACAATTGAACAGAAATCACATCGGCAGTTAAATAGTGATAACTGTTTCAGTAGAATATAAATAGAGAGAGAGTGAGTGTTTGTTTATCCGAGTATAATGGAACGCAATGTGAATCTCAAGCATTTTTCTGGAACATTTCCCAGAAAAATGCTTGCGTTCCCCATTGACTGACTTCCATTATACTCTGGTACTCTAGTCGTACCGATCAAAGCATTTAAATGCTCTTAATGAGTACCTAGCATGGCAGTGCTTACTCATCACTAGTTACGAGTACTGAGCCCCCGAGCATGGTAGTGCTCGTTCATCACTAGCTACGAGTACTGAGCACTCGAGCATGGTAGTGCTCATGTTACACTCTGGACTAGCCAGGTAGTCACAGGCCCTTGCTCAAACACCAGTCCCCTAAAAAAAAGTAACAGCAGCCAACCTAAAACACCCTGAGTCCACCCCTCTCAGGCTTTGACGTTCACACCCGGGGGTGGAGCCAGGCGGTTGGCCATGCCCACCGAGGAGTTCGGATAGCCTGAGGCGGGAAAAACAGAGATGAAGTTAGGGAGGAGAGTAGTCGAGTAGGAAAAGTGTCTGTCGGGGATCTGGGTCGTAGCCCAGATACCCTCTTGCTAGGAGGCAGACGGTGGTTGCCGCCTGCAGGAGCCGGAAAGACGGCTGGTGGAACCGTAAGGGACCGGGACAGGGTAGTGGCCCGCCGGTACCGAACCGGGGAACCAACTGGAAACCGGAGCACCAGGAAGGGTACTCAGACCCAGAACAAGGCCCAGAAACCACTGGACCGAGTCAAATTCACTGATTGGGGTCTGGACCTTAGGTTCTTTCCCACCCAAGTCCCGACTGAAGACAACAGCCCAACGAGGGGGATAGAAAGCCACCGCTCAGGCAGAGAGATCCCACGGGCCAGCGTCTGCGGGCAAACGGGCTCTCCCGACACACACACAAAGCCGGGGAGCGGACTCCCGTCGCGGAAGCGCAGGCAGTCAAAATCTACAAAACGAGGTGCAGGAGAAAGGCAAGAACCACCAAACCGGGTGGGGGACCAGACGCAGCCGGCTGCGGGCACCAGCCACCATCTTTTTGGTTTACTAGAGACTCAGGTGTATCTGTCATAGTGAGTACAACAGTGCCCTCGGGCCCTGCATCGCGCCAACGCACCCGCACCCCTACATCCTAATCCCCAACAACCGGGCCCCGGGACCATCAACCCCCTATCCACGGAGGGGTCAACACCTGGCTGCACAACATCGGCCCCGGGAGCCTAGTCAATGGCAGTGGTGGTGTCCACACTCACATGACCCGTGGGTGGCGTCACGAACTTAAACCCAAAACCGCGGGTCCGGCCGTGAACCTCCCCACCGAAACCCCTCACGTAGCGCCAGCCTCCCTTCAGAGCGACGTGACCCCCGGGCCCGGAGGAGCTGGAGCACCGACGAGCCCGGATCCGAGCGGCTCGGCTGCGGCCGAGCCCCAGGGCGGTACACTAACTCATCACTAGTTACGAGTACTTAGCACCCGAGCATGGTAGTGCCCGTTCATCACTAGTTATGAGTACAGAGCAACCGAGCATGGTAGTGCTCACTCATCACTACTTACCAGTACTGAGCACCTGAGCATGGTAGTGCTCGCTCATCACTAGTTACCAGTACTGAGCACCCGAGCATGGTAGTGCCCGCTTATCACTAGTTACCAGTACTGAGCACCCGAGCATGGTAGTGCCCGCTCATCACTAGTTACCAGTACTGAGCATGGTAGTGCTCACTGATCACTAGTCATAATCTATATAGTTTGTATTGTGAAATCTGATGGCATATCTGCTTTAATGTTTAAGGATAAATTAGGGTTAGTCCATTAATGACTGTTGGTGTAATGCACCAGGGATAGGTGGTGGATGTGAGCGATGTACATACATGTTCTCAAGGCCTGGCTGAGTATCGCAGTTTGTCGTTCATGAGAAATGGGCATCTATGTCTGTTTTCAGATCAGTTACTTCTTTGTTATCACAACAGAGCAGCCATTATCGGCGTTCTTTCAGCTGTCGGAACTAAAGGAGAGTAAGATGGCACGTGCCTCTCCGCTCGTCTCTCACGCCGTGTAATTATCAGCGTCCGTCAGTTTGCAGGAATTGCTTTTGAAATATATTTTTTTTTCTGCAGCGTGAAGTGCTTTCTGATTTTTATAGCATGTCAACAAGGCTCAAACAGCCTGGAGTGCGGGATTAGTGCCATTCCGATCCCTCCATAAGGAGATTGTGCCGAGTCATCACTACGGTATCAAGACGCGATAATGCGTTCACCAAGCCTAAATTATTTGCATAGCCCTTGATGCATCTAGCAGCAGACCTAAAATTAAATCATCCAAATGGGTTCCTGGCGTCCCGTGGAACGAGTTCATTTAAAGAAATGATCTTGATGAGATGCAGGAGGATGCAATTCCCATATTTGTGCAGGCATCACAGCTGTTTATTTGACATCGATGATCATTCTTGTGACATTTCAGCTCCGCGCAGTTCCCAGATTGAATGATGTGTATAGTGCACACATGTTTTGAAGAGTCGGCTGTCACACTGTTGATTAAAATGATGAAAAATTCAAATTACATCCGTCCATCATTTAGTTTTATGCAGCATGTAGGATACTGCAATTGTATAGCAAATAAGAAATGTTGCCTTCTATCCATTGCTGATTTTACTGTACAAGATTAGGCTGCTTTCACACTACGTTTATTTAACATGCGTCATGAACGTTTTTTTGCTGCAAAAGCGGATCCTGCTTTTACAGCAAAAAACGCATGTAAACGCATGTCTTACTTTGCAGGATCCTGTCACTGGATGTTTAGGGGCGGGCATTGGAGTCATGTGATCGGGAGTGAGGGGAACTAAACGTGCCAGACTGGGAGCCGGCTTCTGACAGCTGCAGACGCTCGTAACCAAGGTAAACATCGGGTATACTTGCTTGGATACCCGATATTTATCTTGGTTACGAGTATCTGCAGCTGCTAGGAGCAGGGCTGCCTGCACACGTAACCAACGTAAACATCCGGTAACTAAGAGAAGTGGTTACCCGATATTTACCTTGGTTACGAGTGTCCGCAGCTCTCAGGTGGGGGAGAGGGGGAGGAGAGGAAGGGGGAAAGACAGAGATAGAGAGGGTGAGGGAGGGAGGGAGGAGGAGAGAGAGACAGATCACGCGAGACTGGTTCTGGGCATGCTCAGTACTTTCTGGGCATGCTCAGTACAAAAGCAGGATCCTGTTACAACGCAACTCAACGCATTCTGCTAGGCAGGATCCAGCGCTCATTGAAATGCATTGCAGCTCGCGGCGCAATGTGAAGGATCCTGTGAGATGCATTATTTTGACAAAGGTAAAAAACGCTACAAGTAGCGTTTTTGAAACGTTAAAATAACGCAAAAGTACGGATCCTGTGTCTAACGCACGCAAACGCATGCGAACGCAGGTGGACGCGAGTCCATTGCAAATGCATTGAAGTGAAAACTCATTTGCACTGGATCCGTTTTTCCGCTAAAAAAACGTTATGGACGGATGTTAAACGTAGTGTGAAACCAGCCTTAGAAACACTATACTCCTGTCCATGTACAGTGGAACCTTGGTTAACGAGAACAATCCGTTCTGGGACTGTGCTTGTTAACCAAGTTACTCGTCTAGCAAAGCAAGATTTCCCATAGGAAATCATTGCAATGCAGACAATTCGTTCCACAACTTGTTAAATGTCCCATCCTGGTCCCCTATTGTGCCATTCCACACATGCACAAACACGCACAAGCGCACACACACACACACACACAAACAAACAAACAAACAAACAAACCAAACACACACACGCGCGCACATATTATGCTCACCTTACCTTCCGTTCCATCGCCGGTCTCCTGGGACAAAATGTTCTCCGATACGGGCTGTGTGTCGGGTAACCATAACAACGAGGGAGGAACTTCCGCTACCAAAGCGCTCAAGTCAAAGGCAGAGCCGCTTGCCTCTGATTGGCCAGCGCACTGCCTTTAAGTAGCGGTGACAGGAAGTTCCTGCTTCGTCGCTATGGTTGCCAATGCACAGCCTGGAGTGGAGCAACGAACTCCAGGACCCAGGAGGCCGGCGATGAAACGGAAGGTACACATATTATGCTCACCTTACCTTCCGTTCCATCGCCAGCCTCCTGGGTCTTGTAGTTTGCCGCGAGGACGTCATGATATACCCGGGAATTACAAGAACCATGAGGCCGGCGGTGGAACGGAAGGTAAGGTGAGCATAATACTGTATATGTGTGTGTGTGTGTTTGTGTGGACTGCAAGTGCGGGTTAGAGCGCGGTGGATGTACGGAACCGGAAGTGTAATAATTATACTTTTTAACATCCACTCCACCATCATGATATAACCAATTTATATATTCTCTCAATATATTTGGTGCGTGGTACATAAGGACCGTGGATAAATCGCACAACGTGCAACACAACAAAAAGGAGGAAGCGATCAGACATCCAATGCAATTGAAAGTATGTATGTATTAATTAGCAAGTGCAAAGTATGGGGATAAGCATACACAGAGGGGCATACAAACGGTGGTGTCCACCAATACATAATAATAATGATAATGATAGTGATGGAGGGTGTCTGGGGACACCAATCAGACAATGGTTACAATCTCCATATTGATTCCCCTACCATAGGGTATGATCCACATATCACTGTCTGAAGAGAATCCACAGAGGCCCTCCACCATCCAGGCGGCCGATCAGATCATAATACCTATAACAATATATATGCAGCACACCATGGAACACCTCAGTACACTCACCGGAGCCCCCCACCCACCGGAACCGGAAGTGTGTGCGGTGAGGATTTTGCTCGTACAGCAAAAGCTTTCTCGTAAGTCAAGTTACAAATTTACAGAAAGCTTTGCTTGTTAAGCGAAATTCTCGTTAAGTGGGTTACTCGTTAAGCGAGGTTCCACTGTATGTGTAATTGTATCGTAGCCTATTTTGACTTCAAAGTACCACAAATTAAGGACAGGTGGCGGCTTTCTTCGTGTAATAGCACCACACCTCTTTATTGGTTACACCTGGTATTGCAACTCAGTTTTATGGAAATAAAATGAAACATATCTGCAGCCCACAATCTGGGGAAAGGTGTGGCGCTGTTTTTAGAAGAGGGCAATCGTGTTTTTCCCCATTCCGTGCAATCCCTTAGATTCATGGCTGCACATAGAGAAGGACTTTTTGGCAAAGGAATAAGGGGTCCTGTAAAGGCCACTTTACACACAGAGATAAATCTTTGGCAGATCTGTGGTTGCAGTGAAATCATGGACATATTGTTCCATTTGTACACAGCCACAAACCTGCCACTGATTGTCCACAATTCCACTGCAACCACAGATCTGCCAAAGATTTATCTCTGTGTGTAAAGTGGCCTTAATACTTCATGATACAACACATTTCTAGCTTTTGGACTCTGCTCATTTTTGCAGTTCTCTTCCCGATCCTTGGCAGGGCAGTTTTACCCTTAGATTAGTTTTCTTTCCTTTTGTTTCAGAAAGTTTGAATATTTGCACCACTATATGGCAAAGTCATGGTTGTCAACCTGATCTTGGGGACTCACATTTTCATAGTCAGTTGCCCTTGTGCATTTTGCATTTATTGTAATAAAAATGTATTATAATAATTTTATATATTACATTTATTATAATAAAAAAAAAGCCTCCTTGGAAACTTTGAGTACTTCAGAGACCCGATAAAACACCAGAATTAAACGTTACAGAATAAACTGGCTTTTTGAGAGGCTCCACTGTCTCACTATTTTGACAGCTGTGTGAGACTTCCTACAGCAAAAGAAGAAAAATCCAGCTCCCAAAAATTTGGATAAAATGTAAAGACTTTATTGCAAACTCACTGTATTAAAATTAAAATAGCAAAAGGTTTTAAAAATTACATGACCCCAAGGGGTAAAACAATGACCATAGATGTAAACGGTAAGACTTCCTGCCTCTTAGCTAGGAGGATATCACAACGGGGAGACTTTGTTCAGTACAGAAACATACTGTTTTCATGCTTGTTTTTGTGATTTCTGATGCAATAGAATTGATTCCTATGTATTACAAAACCTCTTCAGATGTAAAACCCATCAGCTTCTCTTCAGTGTCTGTTGTGGGCTGTTTGTGTAGGTACTAAGAGTCTCCGTATTCGCCCTTTAGGTTTCAAAGCTGCTATGTACCCCATAGTTAATTGGTCCTTTACAAGCCGCTATTTCCGCTTTCAGCAGATGTTTCCTTGAGATGCAGCTATGGTCTCCTCCTGTAAATTGCTGTTTAGCAGCAGATTTGTCCTCCTTTATCTGGGCTGCATACTACACAAACATCGTATCACATATGTGTAATTAATTTTCTATATGAAGTAAAATCTGGGGTCTTGGCAATGAGAATTCGGAAATTGTTTGCAATAATTTTTGTTTGACCCCCCCTTCCCCTTTCCCTCTTCATTTATTGAACATTGGGATGCATTGGTAAATTAATTCTCCATGTTTGCACATTGCTTTATGAGGAAAAAAATAGGTACATTGATTCTTCCATTATATTTTCTGGACCAGAAATGGTGAAACAGGCACCAGTGACAGTGCAGAAGTTGTATAGACTTTACACCAGGTTGTATCTCCTAGAGAAAAAAAAACTGTTTCCCACTATGTGTACTCACTTCAGGAAACTTAAAGTAAAACCTCTATTCCTAATAGGGGGGGGGGGGGAAGAAATCTGATTTTTATTTTTTTTATGATGTGTTTGATAGTCTTCAGATTCCATCTTTTTTTATTGGGGGGTGTGGGGGGGATCGGAATTTTTTATGACATGTTTGATAGTCTTAAGATTCCATCTTTTTTATGGCGGGGAGTTGTTGGGGGGCAATTGTTCTCCATTCTTGCTTAAAGATAGTCTTTTGGAATTAGAGAGTCTCTTAGAAATAAAAAATAGAAATACTGCAATTTTCACAGGCTTTTTAGACTTCCAACTTCCTTTTTGTTATAGGAAACAACACATGTACATTGGCCACAATGAACAAATTTAACCCCTATTTTCTCTATTGAAGTATCTAATGAGCGTGTGCAAAGGTGTAAAAGAAGAGTGAGCTGCAGCTGTTGAATTGTGTTAGCATTGTGTATAGAGATGTTATTGGACATTGTAATCCTAGTAGAATAAAGCAACTGGATATGGATATACCGTATGAAAATTGATATAACAGCTTGGTAATCCACCAAGTATTAAATACGCCTAAAATATAACTTTTAATAAAAATATGAGATAAAATGGAGGACCAGACATACATATATAGCGCGATTGCGCCTAAAAATTGTCACAGTTGTGATATCCTATATCATAAGTATTAGGAAAATACTATCACAGACAATAATAGCTAGTAGGCAATAGAATAATCGGCATTGAATAACCCTCATTTAAGTAATGGATGGAGGGAGAAAAAGGCAACAATCTCACCCGTCTTCACTTCATTAGGGGTGAGTGTTCCTCAGCCGCAGAAGGTATAGGAAACGGAGTTGCCACATTAATAAGATCCTGTGGCTTCCACATGTGTTCCACGGGTTCCCTTACAAACAACTCCGATGTCATAACATGGAAACTTTTTCCTTTTCTCAACGCGTTTCAATAAATCATCAGGAGAATTAGAAAAGAAATGTGGTGTCTTTTCAGTGAAACCGGCATATCCGCCGCAAGGTTCAGACACCCATCCAAAGCCACATTGAAATGTCACTCATAGGACCGGCACATCAGCCACTATATGGGTCCAAAGAAAACCAAATGAGTCTCTAAGAGCAAAAGCAAACGGCCTCACAACATCAGATAATATCAGTTCGGATGGCCAAATACAGTTTGCGTACTTACCAAGGTCCCGACACGTGGCACTAACTGGTACTATGCCACCGTGCCGAGCGCCGGCATAAGGTTTAAATAACAGAGCATTACCGCTCTGAAAACAGGCGTGTGACGTCACATCCGTCCCACGGGTGCCCGGCCACTTCCTGCGGGTCATCCCGTATTGAGACGCATGTGACCCAGGATAGAGTCCTGGAACGCAGGACGCTCCGCGCATGCGCAGATGAACGGCCGCTGCCTCTTACAGTGCAGCAGGCGCATCAGCCTGCTGTCGTCATGTACGGGAATCTTGACAGAGCAAACATTCCACAAAATCATGCCCCGAGACACACTGTCCCAGGTTTAGCAGATGATCCAGATTAGATATGGCCATGCCATTATGGTAAAGCGGACAATTTTGAGACAACAATTTATATATTGTGGTCCAGATTGTAATCCTGCCTAAGATGATAATGAGCCTTCTGAAAACGCTTTCTGAAAAGATCAGAGATATTAATCTAAAACTGGCCATAGTATCCAATGTGAAAATTGCAAGATTTCAATTTTCTTAAATGAAGACCGTAATAGTAAAAATTAAAATTAGTAAATTATAGTAAAAAAAAAACTGATTTAAACAGATAATTTTCTGATCGCTTCCCTTTAAGTTAGTTTTGTAGAATTAAAAGTGGCTTTTATAAACCGATCCAAATGCTTTTGCGTAAAACTCAATGGAACTGTAATTACATATGTACGGAAATACTTGATATTGTGACATTAATACCCAGTGTTCCAGAAAAATAGGTAATATTGCAAATCCTGGTGACTTTTTTTTTTTTCTTTCTTTTTTGCTCTTATTGAGTTAATATTATACTTGTCTCACTTTGTATTCTCACTAGTTTTCTTTTGAGGTTTGTTTATACTAGAAAATATGTCACTAAGTCTTGTCCCCATCACAAGGGGCTCTTTGTATTCCGTTCGCCGGGGAGGACTCTCTTCATACTTTTGTTTTTAACGATAAGAGGCATATAAGTGGTTTTAACACAAGAGATGGTAAACTTTAGGTCAGCGGAAGGAATGCTTTTGGCTCTTTAGTTATTTATACAATTTGTGCTATAATTGGAGAAATGGGCCGGTATGAAGAGGATGTCGGCTTTGACACGGCGCCAGCTGGAACGCCAAATTAACCATTTCCTAACTTCTTAAAAATTAGGTCTTTGATAGTAAAATATTTTGGCGTTTTGAGAATTCCCACTTCCCCCCCAAAAAATTAGATTGAAAACAGTCACTGACAATTCATGTCTCTTATACAGAGAGACAGAGCGTATTATTTTGGTCTGTGGCCTAACATACAAGTGCGTCTCAATAAATTAGAATATCATCAAAAAGTTAATTTATTTCAGTAATTCAATACAAAAATGGAAACACGTATATTATGTAGAGTCATTACACACAGAGGGATCTATTCCTATATATTATATAGTCATTACACGCAGAGGGATCTATTCCTATATATTATATAGCATCATTACACACAGAGGGATCTATTTCTATATATTATATAGTCATTACACACAGAGGGATCTATTCCTATATATTATATAGTCATTACACACAGAGCGATCTATTCAAATACATTATATAGAGTCATTATACACAGAGGGATCTATTTCTTTATATTATATAGTCATTGCACACAGAGGTATCTATTCCTATATATTATATAGAGTCATTACACACAGAGGGATCTATTCCTATATATTATATAGTCATTACACACAGAGGGATCTATTCCTATATATTATATAGTCATTACACACAGAGGGATCTATTCCTATATATTATATAGTCATTACACGCAGAGGGATCTATTCCTATATATTATATAGTCATTACACACAGAGGGATCAATTTCACATGTTTATTTCTGTTGATGTTGATGATTATGGCTTACAGCCAATGAAAACCGAAAAGTCATTATCTCAGAAATTTAGAATATTATATAAGACCAACTGTAAAAGTGATTTTAATCTCATAAATGTTGGTGTCTACTGAAACGTCTGTGCAGTAAATGCCTCAATACTTGGGGCTCCTTTTGCATGAGTTACTGCATCAATGCGGCGTGGCATGGAGGCGATCAGCCTGTGGCACTGCTGAGGTGTTATGGAAGCCCAGGTTGCTTTGATAGCAGCCTTCAGTTCATCTGCATTGTTGGGTTTGGTGCCTCTCATCTTCCTCTTAACAATACTTCATAGATTCTCTATGGGGTTTAGGTCAGGTGAGTTTTCTGACCAGTCAAGCACAGCGATACTGTGGTTAGTAAACCAGGTATTTGTACTTTTGGCAGTGTGGACCCTTAAAAGGGTGTTCGTATCTCGTACATTTATGGCATAGTCAAAGAATATCTAGATTACAAGCCATAAATTTATGGTAGAATCTGGTCCCATCCATCGGACACCACGTCTAGGTTGAAAACAGGAGCCATCACACGATACTTTGAGTAGACAAGTGGACATCAACTGGTCGGATCTGTATTTACTATGAAATTATTGCATAGCCTATGGATATGCCATCGATGTGTGAAAATGGGAATACCCCTTTAAGTTGTGTGAATTGTTTTTGACTTGGTATTTCCCTTTTTGTAGTGATTACACCACTCTTTACGTGATGGTTTGTTTTCGGTTTCAGATGCATCGTCCGGAGGTCCCCCGAAGCAGAGATTGTCTGACTCTACTCATCCCAACCACTTCCTCATCCGATCCGACCCAGAGCCTGTGACCATGTATTCCCCGGAGCAGACGTCACTTCATGAAAGTGAGGGTCTGTTCTGGGTTATTTTTTTTTGTTTTATTGTTTCATATAAGTTACTGGCTACTTTGGGTTTACTTTGTAGCGTAACTTTTACCACTCTGCTTTTCAGGATCTTTAGGCAACTCAAGAAGCTCCACGCAGATGAACTCGTACTCCGACAGCGGTTACCAGGAAGCCGGCACTTTTCACAACCACAATGCGGGTAAACCCGAACTGCGCCAACAACACTCATTCTCAGGATCTACCAGTAACCACTTGGTGAGGTCCTCAAGGGCTGAAGGCCAAACCTTAGTCCAGGTATGGGGTTTTTTTTATCCTTTTATATTGCGTTCCCTGAGTATCATTGTCTTCATATATTTTCATATATTTTCTCGCTTTCATTGTGATTAGATATCGGCTGCTCGGTTATTTCTGTGATGTGAAAAATCCAGCAGTATTATATTGTTATCCTTTTTTTTTATGTTTTTTTGCTCATAACATTGTTCTAAAGATATGATTTATCCTCCCGCTGTAACCGCTTTGGCGAAGACAGCGGTGTCTTATTATATTTTCATCTTGTTATTGTACATGTCTGGATGTATTTCCATTCTGTAATTTTAATTGTGTTCAGCTCAGAGGAAACTGCTCATAAAGAGGACTTTCCGACTTTATCAGTATTTGCGTTGGAGATGTGTAGCCTTCCTTATTCGGCATTTACCTGCCTTGAACCAATCTTAAAGGGCCCCGGCCATGTTGAAAATACAGTCCATGTGTTTATAGCAAACTGAGAGGAGCAGGTTAATAGACATTTTAGTGAAAGACTTGTTGAAGTACTTTAGTAGAACTAGTATTTTTTTTCTACTAAGTTTGGGTTTAGGACAGATCACTGATTAGGACCGCCCACTGGACTCCTAGGTCTGGAATGAGTAGAGCTATAAATCATTGAAGGACAAGTTATACTGTCTCTTCCCACATACATATATAAAGGGAGCTGGTCATGTCATGTTTTTTATATTAAACTGCCCACAATGTGTTTTAAATGATACATGGTTTAATACCTTCAGTGTCAGTATTAGGGGCGGACTTTTGCTGGGATAGTCACAGTCACTCAAGTTCAGGCATAATTCTTATTTTAACTTAGTCACACGCCCAATATTGTAATTGATAATACCACAGGTCCTTCAACTTCTCTACTGAGCTCCACCCATTACGGTTACATGAGCGTGACATTAGCACAGGTCTTTCACCACCACTTCTGTTCAGCTGATTACCATAGGTCCTTCAACATCACTTCTCTGCTGAGCTCCACCTATTACGGTCACATGAGCGTGACATCAGCACAGGTCCTTCACCACCACTTCTGTTCAGATGATTACCATAGGTCCTTCAACATCACTTCTCTGCTGAGCTCCACCCATTACGGTTACATGAGCGTGACATTAGCACAGGTCCTTCACCACTTCTCTACTGCTGATTACCATAGGTCCTTCAACATCAGTTCTCTGCTGAGCTCCACCTATTACGGTTACATGAGCGTGACATTAGCACAGGTCCTTCACCACTTCTCTACTGCTGATTACCATAGGTCCTTCAACATCACTTCTCTGCTGAGCTCCACCCTCTACGGTCACATGAGTGTGACATCAGCACAGGTCTTTCACCACCACTTCTGTTCAGATGATTACCATAGGTCCTTCAACATCACTTCTCTGCTGAGCTCCACCTATTACGGTCACATGAGCGTGACATCAGCACAGGTCCTTCACCACCACTCCTGTTCAGATGATTACCATAGGTCCTTCAACATCACTTCTCTGCTGAGCTCCACCCTCTACGGTCACATGAGCGTGACATCAGCACAGGTCCTTCACCACCACTTCTGTTCAGATGATTACCATAGGTCCTTCAACATCACTTCTCTGCTGAGCTCCACCCATTACGGTTACATGAGCGTGACATTAGCACAGGTCCTTCACCACTTCTCTACTGCTGATTACCATAGGTCCTTCAACATCAGTTCTCTGCTGAGCTCCACCTATTACGGTTACATGAGCGTGACATTAGCACAGGTCCTTCACCACTTCTCTACTGCTGATTACCATAGGTCCTTCAACATCACTTCTCTGCTGAGCTCCACCCTCTACGGTCACATGAGTGTGACATCAGCACAGGTCTTTCACCACCACTTCTGTTCAGATGATTACCATAGGTCCTTCAACATCACTTCTCTGCTGAGCTCCACCTATTACGGTCACATGAGCGTGACATTAGCACAGATCCTTCACCACCACTTCTCTTCTAATTACCATAGGTCCTTCAACATCAGTTCTTTGCTGAGCTCTGCCTATTACAGTCACATGAGCGTGACCTCACCACAGGTCCTTCACCACCACTTCTTTTCTGATTACCACAGGTCATTCAACATCAGTTCTCTGCTGAGCTCCGCCCACTAAGATCACATGATCGTGACATCAGGACAGGTCCTTCACATCTCTGGAGCTCAGCATTGGAGAAGTGGTGGTGTAGGACCTGTGCTCATGTCACAATCATGTGACCTTAATGTGCGGAGCTCAGCACAGAAGTGCTGGTGAAGAACCTCTGGTGTAATGAATTACAATGCTGAGGACATGACTAAGTTTAAAAAAAAAAAAAGAATCCTGCCTGAACTTGAGCAACAGTGACTCAACCAAGCAAAAGCTCCGCCCCATGACTGAAACCTGAAGTATTTACTGCATTAACGAAAGCATATAAAGTCTTTATTTAAGATAAATGTTTTTCTTTTTTTGTTTCTTTTTATTATTTAAAACACATTAAGGGTGATTTAATATAAAAAAAAAAAACATGACCAGTTACCTTTAATAATCTGTTCTGCTCCTCCTGCTTTGCTACATTCTGCCCGCAAATCTTGCCAAATGCTGGGTTCATTTTTCCAAATGGCTTTTTTTTTCTCAAAATGTTCTTTATAATGATTGTTTTATGAAAATGGTTGAGTGTGAATTTTACGATTTAAGTCAAGCCTGCAAGGTTATGTTTTTGTATTGCATAGCAAAATTTTCAAATAATTAGCAGTCCAATTAATATTTGATCAAGTTTAGTCCACTATAGGAGCATCCCAAACAGGAAGAATCTTTTCTCTGTGGTTGAGTTTTTGTAGGTTTTTCAGAAAAGAGGGTCCTCCGGTGCTGGAGCTTTAGGCGGCTAATGGACTTGGGCTATGTTCACATAGGGCATTTTTGCTCAGTATTTTTCTTTTGCAGCAAAACCTCATCTTTTGCCAGGAAATAACCTGGGTTTTGCCACTTTTTTTTTTCTTTTGTAGGGATTTTGCATGGATGAAAAATGCTGTAAGGCTATGTGCACAAAGTGTGTTTTTCGCTGCATTTTTGCACGTTTTTCGCGGCGTTTTTGGCCTCAAAACTGCATGACTTTGCTTCCCCAGCAAAGTCTGAGTTTTCATTTTTGCTGTCCGCACACAACTTTTTTTTTTTTTTTTTTAAGCTGCGTTTTTGAGCTTAAAAAAAATGGACATGTCAATTCTTTCCTGCGTTTTTCTGCGATTTCTCCCCTTTCAATGCATTGGAAAAACCCAGAAAACCGCAGAGATCAAAAACGCACCAAAACGCGTTTTTTGCCGCGGTGCGTTTTTGTGCGTTTTTAGCGGCCAAAAACGCAGCGTCATTAAAAACACAGCGTGTGCACATAGCCCAAAACCGCGGCAAAAAGGGTGAAAAGAATTGACATGCTCATTCTTTCAAAAACAGAGCAAAGTCAAGGTGGATGACAAAACGGAAAAAAAAGTGTGTGTGTGATTGATTGCTGGGACCTCATAGACTTTGATGGGACTGTGAAGGTTATATTAGCATTGATTTGCATAGAGCCAAGGCAAAAACCATGCTAAAAAATGCCCTATGTAAACTGTGAACATAGCCTTATTGTTCTTATGAAGCCCAAAAATGCAATCCTAGATCTGTTAATTGCAAACCTTGAGAGCGTCATGTTCTTTGCTCTTCCTTTGAAACCTTTTGGCCCTGTGCACACACTGCATTTTTTGCTGCGGTTTTTGCTGCAGAAAAGGTGCAGTTTTTGCTGATAACCTTCCTGCAGTCCTTCCCTAGCAAAATCTGAGAAATTAAAAATGCTGTGCGTTTTTGTTTTTTGTTTTTTTTTTTTTTACATATAGGTTTTTGCTGCAGAATTAAAAAAATAAGTAACATGTCACTTCTTTTCTCCACATACCTGCGGTTTTGCCATTACATAATGGTTAAAAACCAAAGGAACTAACCCGCGGAAAAAGCGGACCCAACTTGACAAAACCACGGGTGCGTTTTACTGCGGTTTTTGCCACGGGTGAGGAATTATTGCAGAGGGTGCAAGGGTGTTTTTTTTTTAAGTCCATGATGTTTGAGAACTTTATCATTAAAGTAATTGGACTTCAGGTTTGTACCAACTTATCCAAGAGCAGCATAATGTAGAGCCAGAGACCCTGATTCCAGCTGTGTCACTTGCTGTACTTTTGATAATCTGCTGATGAAACAATGATTTTATCACTAGAAGACTAGTAAACCTGCTGCTAAGTAGTCAACCACGGCCCCCAGCATTGATTTGCAGCTTTCTGCCTATGCACAGTGTGCACAGAAAGCTGCCAATCGGAGGAGTGGGCAGGGTTATACATAGCTCAGCATTCAGAGAACTTGTTAGATGTGCAACAGATAAAACAGGGATTATAGGGAAACAACAGCAAACAACCAAGTAAGTCACACATCACTGCAAACCCTTAAATGATAATGAAGACTTGGGCAAGTGTTTTAATATCACTTTCTTCGGCGCTCCATTGGGAGACCCAGACGATTGGGTGTATAGCTACTGCCTCCGGAGGCCACACAAAGCATTACACTAAAAAGTGTAAGGCCCCTCCCCTTCTGGCTATACACCCCCCGTGGGATCACGGGCTGCTCAGTTTTCAAGCTTTGTGCGAAGGAATACGTCCATCAGTGCCGCAAGTGGCGTCATTGACCTCGCAAATGTCTGCGTTTGCGACTTACGCTATCAATGCGGTCTTGGACTCTACCAGCCGTACGTCAATGGCGTCCGCCAACTCTGTGGTTTTACGCAGAGCCTTATGGTTAAAGGAATGGAAAGCAGATTCTGCTTCCAAAAAATGCTTAACCAGTTTGCCATTATCTCAAGACAGGCTGTTTGGTGAGCAATTGGCTGAAATCATTAAACAGTCCAAGGGTAAGGACTCTTCCTTACCCCAGCCCAGATCAAGCAAACCTCAACAGTGGAGGAGACAGTCGAGGTTTCGGTCCTTTCGAGGTTCGGGCAGGGCCCAATTCTCCTCGTCCAAAAGGACTCAGAAGGAGCAGAGGAGCTCAGATTCCTGGCGGACTCACTCACGCCCAAAGAAAGCAGCCGGAGGAACCGCCTCCAAGCCGGCTGCCTCATGACTTTCGGCCTCCTCTCTCCGCATCCTCGGTCGGTGGCAGGCTCTCCCGCTTTTGCGGCATTTGGCTGCCACAGGTCAAGGACCGGTGGGTAACAGACATTTTGTCTCACGGGTACCGGATAGAGTTCAGTTCTCGTCCTCCGCCCCGGTTCTTCAGAACTTCCCCACATCCCGACCGAGCCGATGCTCTTCTGCAGGAAGCACGTGAAAACCAGGCGGTTCCGGATGGAATCTCTCCTCTCCGTCATTGCCTCGATGTCTCAAGGAGATTTCCTAGCATCAATAGACATCAAGGATGCTTATCTCCACGTGCCGATTGCTCCAGAGCATCAGCGTTTTCTACGCTTCGTCATAGGAGACGAACACCTTCAGTTCGTAGCCCTGCCATTTGGTCTGGCGACAGCCCCACGGGTTTTCACCAAGGTCATGGCAGCAGTGGTAGCAGTCTTGCACTCTCAGGGACACTCGGTGATCCCTTACTTGGACGATCTACTTGTCAAGGCACCCTCTCAAGAGGCATGCCAACACAGCCTGAACGTTGCGCTGTAGACTCTCCAGACTTTCGGGTGGATCATCAACTTTTCAAAGTCAAATCTGTCACCGACCCAATCACTAACATATCTTGGCATGGAGTTTCATACTCTCTCAGCGACAGTGAAGCTTCCGATGGACAAGCAGCGTTCACTACAGACAGGGGTGCACTCTCTCCTTCAAGGCCAGTTGCACCCCTTAAGATGCCTCATGCACTTCCTGGGGAAGATGGTAGCAGCAATAGAGGCAGTTCCGTTTGCGCAGTTTCATCTGCGCCCACTTCAATGGGACATTCTCCGCCAATGGGACGGGAAGTCGACGTCCTTAGACAGGAAAGTCTCCCTTTCCCAGACGGCCAAGGACTCTCTTCAATGGTGGCTTCTTCCCACCTCATTATCACAAGGAAGGTCCTTCCTACCCCCATCCTGGGCGGTGGTCAACAGACGCGAGTCTGTCAGGGTGGGGAGCAGTTTTTCTCCACCACAGGGCTCAGGGTACGTGGACTCAGCAGGAGTCCACCCTTCAGATCAATGTTCTGGAAATCAGGGCAGTGTATCTTGCCCTACAAGCCTTCCAGCAGTGGCTGGAAGGAAAGCAGATCCGAATTCAGTCGGACAACTCCACAGCGGTGGCATACATCAACCACCAAGGCGGGACACGCAGTCGGCAAGCCTTCCAGGAAGTCCGGCGGATTCTGATGTGGGTGGAAGCCACGGCCTCCACCATATCCGCAGTTCACATCCCCGGCGTAGAAAACTGGGAAGCGGACTTCCTCAGTCGCCAGGGTATGGACGCAGGGGAATGGTCCCTTCACCCGGACGTGTTTCAGGAAATCTGTCGCCGCTGGGGAAGGCCGGACGTCGACCTAATGGCGTCCCGGCACAACAACAAGGTCCCAACTTTCATGGCACGGTCTCGCGATCACAGAGCTCTGGCGGCAGACGCCTTAGTGCAAGATTGGTCGCAGTTCCAGCTGCCCTATGTTTTTCCCCCTCTGGCACTCTTGCCCAGAGTGCTACGCAAGATCAGGTCCGATTGCCGCCGCGTCCTGCTCGTCGCCCCAGACTGGCCGAGGAGGTCGTGGTATCCGGATCTGTGGCATCTCACGGTCGGCCAACCGTGGGCGCTACCAGACCGGCCAGACTTACTGTCACAAGGGCCGTTTTTCCATCTGAATTCTGCGGCCCTGAACCTGACTGTGTGGCCATTGAGTCCTGGATACTAGCATCTTCAGGATTATCTCAAAGGGTCGTGGCCACCATGAGACAGGCTAGGAAGCCCACGTCTGCTAAGATCTACCACAGTACGTGGAAGATTTTCTTATCCTGGTGCTCGGCACAAGGAGTGTCCCCCTGGCCATTTGCATTGCCTACCTTTCTTTCCTTCCTGCAATCTGGTTTGGAAAAAGGCTTGTCGCTCGGCTCCCTTAAAGGGCAAGTCTCAGCGCTATCGGTATTTTTTCAAAAGCGTCTAGCACGACTCCCTCAGGTACGCACGTTCCTGCAGGGGGTTTGTCACATCGTCCCTCCGTACAAACGGCCGTTAGATCCATGGGATCTGAACAGGGTACTAGTTGCTCTCCAGAAGCCGCCCTTCGAGCCTCTGAAGGCTGTTTCACTTTCTCGACTCTCACAGAAAGTGGCCTTTCTGGTAGCGGTCACGTCTCTTCGGAGGGTATCCGAGTTGGCAGCGCTGTCATCCAAAGCTCCCTTCCTGGTTTTTCACCAGGACAAGGTAGTGCTGCGCCCGATTCAGGAGTTTCTCCCTAAGGTGGTATCCTCTTTTCATCTCAATCAGGATATCTCCTTACCTTCCTTTTGTCCTCATCCAGTTCATCGGTATGAAAAGGATTTGCATTTGTTGGATCTCGTGAGAGCACTCAGAATCTACATTTCCCGCACGGCGCCCCTGCGCCGCTCGGATGCACTCTTTGTCCTTGTCGCTGGTAAGCGCAAAGGATCGCAGGCTTCCAAATCCACCCTGGCTCGATGGATCAAGGAACCAATTCTTGAAGCCTACCGTTCTGCTGGGCTTCCGGTTCCATCAGGGCTGAAGGCCCATTCTACCAGAGCCGTGGGTGCATCCTGGGCATTACGACACCAGGCTACGGCTCAACAGGTGTGCCAGGCAGCTACCTGGTCGAGTCTGCACACTTTCACCAAACATTATCAGGTGCATACCTACGCTTCGGCGGACGCCAGCCTAGGTAGAAGAGTCCTGCAGGCGGCGGTTGCCTCCTCGTAGGGGAGGGCTGTTTTGCAGCTCTAACTTGAGGTATTAATTTACCCACCCAGGGACTGCTTTTGGACGTCCCAATCGTCTGGGTCTCCCAATGGAGCGCCGAAGAAGAAGGGAATTTTGTTACTTACCGTAAATTCCTTTTCTTCTAGCTCCAATTGGGAGACCCAGCACCCGCCCTGTTTCCTTCGGGATTTTTGGTTTTTTCGGGTACACATGTTGTTCATGTTGAACGGTTTCAGTTCTCCGATGTTACTTCGGATTGAATTTGTTTAAACCAGTTATTGGCTTTCCTCCTTCTTGCTTTAGCACTAAAACTGAGCAGCCCGTGATCCCACGGGGGGTGTATAGCCAGAAGGGGAGGGGCCTTACACTTTTTAGTGTAATGCTTTGTGTGGCCTCCGGAGGCAGTAGCTATACACCCAATCGTCTGGGTCTCCCAATTGGAGCTAGAAGAAAAGGAATTTACGGTAAGTAACAAAATTCCCTTCTTTGTATCCCATTGTGGGCCATATGGTATCAGAGTGTCTTCCATTCCCATTAACCACAGTGTTTATGCGTTACGACTAGACACTAACATTCAGATTGAAGAATTGTGAAATGAAGAGCCGAAACAGTTGATGTTCTCCATCATAATGAAATCTGACAGCATTGATCTCATTAAGGCACAAACATAACATTTCTACCCGACTCTTTTATTGATTGTTTTTATTTCTTCACTTGCAGCCAACGAACGCTATGGCAGCTAACCGGGCAGTTAGACGGGTCAGCTCGGTTCCCTCAAGATCACAGTCCCCTTCTTACGTCATTGGATCTGGAGTGTCTCCATCTAGAGGGTCCTTGAGAACTTCACTCGGCAGTGGCTACGGCTCCCCATCCATTACAGACTCCCGACCGCTTCCAGCCTCCACCACATACTCCTCTACAACGTTGCCTTCTCAGAGAGCAGCTTCTCCTTACACAATCCGGAGGTCCAACTCTCCAAACGGTGTCCGAAGGATTGGTTCCCTCACTTCTCGGCAAAACTCGAACCCTAATGGCATGACCTCAAATTACCAAACATTAGGGACTTCAGTTAGAGTGGGTTCCCCGCTTACTTTATCCGATACGCAAAATCGAGTAGGCACGACAGCCCAAACTCCCATAGTGTCCTCCTCCTCTCCAAAACGAGCGGGAATGACTGCAGTGCCACAGCACATGGGAACGTTACAGAGGAACTTACATGACATTGACCAATATGGTCAGCAGCCGTTTGACATTTATGAAAGAATGGTTCCATCACGACCTGACAGCCTTACAGGTTGGTAAAGAAAAAGCTTTCTATATACGGTAGTAATGTATAGTCTCCAAATTAGTAAGCTTGATGAAGAAATCGCAACCATATAAAGATGAGTTTTGCTTTGTTATAGGTAATCTGTGACTCTTAAGATAAATACTTGTTAATTTTGTAGACATTGCTAGCTTAAACATTTGTTCTACTGGCAGCAGCAGTGATGGATCACTGCCACAGATCTGCTGCGCAATTACCAAGACTTCACGGTATAAGATATAATATGGATGTTCCCTGAAGAACATACCCACCTAGGGGCCACTATTTAGTGGTACTCTGGTGTGTTACTCTCATTTGTTATGGCCCTTTTTGCATTGTGTTTAACAGTATAAGATCTAGCCTGTGTTTTCTGCCTCCTGCTTGTGATAGGTTTCTCCCTATTGGCAAAAAGAGCAATGTGAAACTTAAAGGGAACATGTCACCAGATTTGGCGACTATAACCTGTGGCCACCATCAGTGAGCCCTTAATTCCAGGATACTGTATATAAGAGCCCAGGCTGCTCTGTTGAATGTAAAAATCACTTTTATAATACTCAGGGGGCAGTCCGGTCCAACGGGTGTTGATGCTCTCCGGTTCGGTGCCTCTGTTGCGATTGCTGTCCTCCTCCGACCCAGCCCAGTATGGATGACGTGTCCTGCGCAGGCACCCTTTGATCTGCCCTCCTCAGGGCAGATCAAAGTATTGTAGTGCGCATACGCGGGTGGTCTTTCACCTTTCCTCGTGCCTGCGCATTACAGTACTTTGATCTGCCCTGAGCAAGACAGATCAAAGTGCGCCTGCGCAGGACCATAAAGCCGGCTTGTGTTGATGACGTAGGACATGTCATCCATATTGAATATAAAATTAAACAAGGAGCGCATGTGAAGGGTCTGGGAGATAGCGGTGAGTAGAATAATAGAACCTGGTATGGTTGTGCAGGCCTCGCACAACCACGGTGTAAGACGGGAGTATAATGTTAGTGCTCTTCCAGCCTGCTAGCTCACGATGTCCATCTAGTGAAGTGAGTTCCTGGAAAGCTGGTCACGTGACAGATCGCTGGGCGTCACTGGTATTGTCTGACCTCCATGCTAAGCAGCTCTTGCCGTGAACCCACAGGGGGAATAATCAGCAGTAAAGTATAAAAGCACGGTCTAATAGAGCGCTAAGGAGGCCACAGTGTTGGGTAATTTTTTTTAGAATTTATTGCTTTCTATCAGCCACAGCGCGTTTCGATATACACAATATATTCATCAGGTGGATATCCACCTGATGAAGATATTGTGTATATCGAAACGCGCTGTGTCTGATAGAAAGCAATAAATTCTATAAAAATACCCCAACACTGTGGCCTCCTTAGCGCTCTATTAGACCGTGCTTTTATACTTTAATGTCATCCATATTGGGCTGAGTCGAAAGAAGACCACAATCACAGCAGAGAGGAGGCGCCGGATCAGAGAGCAGTGGCACCCATCGGACCGGACCACCCCCTTCGTCAGTATTCTAAAAGTGATTTTTACGTTATTACGTTATACAGTGCGGCCTTGGCTCTTATATACAGTATTCTGAAATACTGTATATAAGAGGTCAGTGGTGGTGGCCACAGGTTATAGTCACCAAATCTGGAGACAGGTTCCCTTTAAGTTCATAGGATACAGCAAAGAGCTTAAACAGTACATAAAGTCCATTTGAGACCAAGAAGGTTTATAACTACTGTTAAAGATTTTATATGGCCACCTACTGTATTGCTGCTTTCTTATATAAGCAGACATAACTGCGTATATTGGAGCAAGGGCCTCTGATGACCAAGAGGAGCATGTACTGGACCGGTAGAGCAAACGTTTTTGTGGAACAGCTTGTATTGCTTAGTGTGTGACAGGTATGAATCCATAGTTTTGTCCACAATCGTATTAATTATGGGAGAAGTGTCAGATAATTCGATCAGATGTATACAGTTCATTTTTGTGTAATTTTTATCAAGTAGAAAAACAGACTGTGCTTCACTCACCCTCCCCAGGTCTAGCACTGAGTATCCGCAGCCACTCCCTGTTTCTGTTATTGTGTTCAGTGTTGACATCACGTCGACAACGCTGCAGCCAATCATTGGACTCAGCAGCTTTGTTCAAGTTGACTCACAAGCCGATTGGCTGTCGTCGTGACTTCAGCGCTGCAGACCGGACCAGTGGCGGAGACTCTCAGTGCTGGACCTGGGGAGGATAAGTAAGGCACATTTTTGTTTTGTGTTTGTTTTTTAAAAAAAACGGCCAAAGGGTTTTTCTGAAATGGGAAACTCCTTTAAGGAAGTTCAGTGATAAGGAATCTGAGCTTTCCTTTTTAAAACCTCATTCTGCATTCTGCGAGACCTTCCTCTTTTGTGCCTGGGGCAAAAATGTACAGTATTTCCAAATCATAGAGCGCTTTTCAGATGAAACAGTTATCTAGAAATTCAGATCAGAAAAATCATGCCAGGTGGGAATGGCAATTATCAATAACAAATTGCCCAATCTCCATTTGCTATTTTTCCACATAATTGCTTTTAGATGAATAGTATTCTCAGCTGAGGAGATGATTTGGCGCGTGTGCCGTAGTCAGAATAGGCGTTTAAATGCGGAAACCGTAGGCACACAGACACATGGCAGATCCGAGGACGGATGACACACATTCATAGTCTTAATGCCATGTTTAGAATAGAATAAGCGCTTATAATTACGTTTTGTCACCGCACATTCACCGGCGTCTTGTCTCCGAGCTCTAATAGTGCTCAGTGCCGGCTTTACGGGGATGATTGAAGACGCCATAGTCATACACTTGTGTGTTCTGCTGACACTTTGTGTTTCCACATGACTTCGTATTTATCTTAGGAGACATCCTGCTATTTAATGTTCCTTAAAGGCACCGTTGTGTAATTAAGTATAACATACTTGGCGATCTGAATTCGCACATTTGCCCTCATGCATATTCAGATGCCAGCTGTCACGTGTCTTGTACATGTTATATTCTGTGCACATTGTGTTTATAGCTCACGATTCACATATATACTAGGGGAGAAAAGAATCTCCAAAATTGTGCGCCGACTTTTGATTCCCCCTATGTGCTTCCAAACATCATCCAAAGGCTCCTATAGACTCCTTGCATTCTGGTCATTTACGATGAATAACCAGTAGGTAATCCAAAAGTGTTCCCTTGTAAAGAGGCAGGGTCGGGTGTCCAGAGCAAGTCCGATCAAAGAAGTGAAACTCTTGTGGTACATGCCCACGATCAGGACCTGGACGTGTCCCGACCTGCGGGGCCGTGAGTCTCCTCCGAAGGAAACTGCAGCTGCTCGTGCCCACGATCATGACCCTGGCGGGTCTTGACCTGCGGGGCCGCAAGTCTCCTCCAGTGGAGACTGCAGCTGCTCATTCCCACGATCATTACCCGGGCGGGTACGACCATTCGGGGTCACGAGTCTCCTCCGAAGGAGACTGCAGCTGCTCATGCCCACGATTCGGACCCGGGCATGTCTCGACCTGCGGGGCCGCGAGTGTCCTCCGGAGGAGACCGCAGCTGCTTTTGCACATGATCCGGACCCGGGCATGTCTCGACCTGCGCGGCCGCGCGTCTCCCCCGGAGAATACCGCAGCTGCTCGTGCCCACGATCCGGACCCGGGCATGTCTCGACCTGCGGGGCTGCGCGTCTCCTCCGGAGAATACCGCAGCTGCTCGTGCCCACTATCAGGACCTAGTCGAGTCCCAACCTGCGGGGCTGCGAGTCTTCTCTGGAGGAGACCGCAGCTGCTCGTGCCCACGATCCGTACCCGGGAATGTCTCGACCTGCAGGGCCACGAGTCTCCTCCAGAGGAGACCGGAGCTGCTCGTGCCCACGATCCGGACCCGGGCATGTCTCGACCTGCGGGGCTGCGCGTCTCCTCCGGAGAATACCGCAGCTGCTCGTGCCAACTATCAGGACAGTGTCGGGTCCTGACCTGCGGGGCCGCGAGTCTCCTCTGGAGGAGACTGCAGCTGCTCGTGCCCACGATCCGGGCTTGGGCAGTTGCGGTCTCTCGCTGTGTTCTCCCTGTGGAGAACGCTTGCCTCTCCGCATTAAAGAATTGACATGCTGCACCTTAGAAAGCCATACTGCTGGTCAGATTTTGCTGTGGGAAAACCAAGCACAGTGGGCACGGGATTTCTATAAATCCTATCCACTGTGCTTGTATTGTATAACGCAGCGTTTTGGATGTAAGAAAAACACGCCACATCCAAAACGCTGTGAATCCTGATCGTGAGCATGCACCCTTAGGCTATGTGCGCACGTACATGCTGAAATTTCTGCAGCAATTTGGTAGCACATGTGCGCTGCAAATCGCTGCAGAAACGCTGCATTGCAGCATAGATGCCGATTTCATGCGCTCGGGATGCTGCCTCTCCCATAGACAGAGTGGGAGCAGCATCCAAAGCACACGAAAGAAGTGACATGCTACATTTTTAAACGCAGAGATTTTGTCAAAGTTTTGACACTCAAATCGCTGCATTCAAAAAAGCATTGTGCGCACGGATTATGCACAATCTTCATAGATTGTGCAGGTGACGCAAGACTCATGCGCTTACGCTGCAGTGCAATACGCAGCGTATATGCATGCAATTACGCTACATGCACACATAGCCTTAGGGTGCACAAAGCGCTCTTTGAGGACTCTTGCATCGGGTTTGCTTCCAAAGACACTTGGAAATATCTGTTAAAAAAAAAAAACACTTGAAAGACTTTCTATTTCTTTTCTAAAACGACTTGCTGCTTGCTCAGTCTTTTGAGCATTTTTCTTGGATTTCAGAAAATGCCTGGTGGAATGAAGGCAAATTTACTTCTTTGAAGCAGCCCCTGATGGGAGACGCTCCAACCTAGGCACCGCTCAACAAATGCCTGCAAAAAAGCACAAAACCATCCAGGAAAAAAACATGTGAAAAATCATTCAAAACTGTTGCAGGAAATGATCAACTTTGTCAAAAGGAGCATTTACTATAGCGGTTTCCATTGCAAAAATGTGTTGTTTTGACAGCCAAAAAAACTGTGCATACAGCCTTGTAGTTTTTTTGGAAAGGTTCCTCTCCAAACAACGCAATGAAAATAGCCTGAAATGTTTGAAAGACTCTTCCTTTTCAATTCTTTACTAAAACCACTTTTCTGTTCATAGACTTTTGAGCATTTCTCGTCTGCTTCGGGTTTTGAAGGAAGTGCAAGGTGAAAGGATAAAAAGTGAATGTCACTTATTTGGAGTAGATTACATTAGAAGATGCTTCAAAATAAGCACTATCCAATTAGAAGGATGCAATATAAATAATTCTGGAAGAAAACTGCAAACATTTCCAAATCAAAAACTTTTTAAAACCTCATATGAAAACCAAAAACTTCATAAAGAAGTAGTGCTTCCTAAAGTGATTTCCTCCCAGCACTTTAATCACAGCTCTTCCTGTTTGCCCTGGATCGGTGGCAATTGGGGTAATATAAGAGGTTAATGGCAGCTTACAGCTGCCACTAAGCCCTAGATTGGTGATCGGGACCCCCCCCCAATCACTAATCAAAGTAAATAAACACAAACACCGGAAAAATCCTTTATTTGTTATAAAGTACAAAAAAAGGCCTCTTTCACCACTTTATTAACCCCAAAACACCCCTGCAGGTCTGATGTAATCCACACGAGTGGGGGACCGCACGTTGTTTTTTTTAAATGATTTATTTAAATAATTTTAAAGAAGTCGCATACGGTTCCTCCTAGTTTAATACATGGCCAAGATAAGTGCACGGCCGAGCCTGCCCATCACTAATTGGGATACATCAGCCATGGCTTATTTTCATTATTAAAGAAAAATAAATAATCACAAAATACATTGTTTTTACTGTCTGCCTTTTCTGTTTGGTAGTATAGTTTTCTACCTATTGGCCATCTTTTGGAGCACTATAACCCATCTCATTGTACAGGTCATAACCTTTTTTTCAGAAGCGTGCAATAATACCATGTTTTATTTATTTGACTTGGATGTAAATATGGCAGCCCCATGTATAGATATCAATCTGTTTGTGATAATGTTGTTTCTGTGGGGCTTTTCCATCCTGAGCCTTTAGATGTTATTGGAGAAATAACGGTGTCAGAGTGCACACTGTGTCGCTCCCCCATTAATCACTGCACAACTCCAGGGACCTGCCGCTGCATATCCAGTTAGATTTCTTAGAATGTAGGCATACCGTGTGGGTTTCTAAGTCTTTCAGGCCCCAAGATATTTTATATGCTATTTAACAAAGCTCCTAGAGCCGGGGTGCACAACATTTTTTGGTTCAAGTGTCACATTGCCATAATAAACCAATCCCAAGCACTGCAAAAAATATTAATGAGTACTTACATGAATACATTACCAAAACCACTATCAGAACATTAATACATCACCAGAAGCACATTTTAAGTATTTGAGGAGGATTTGGACAGTTTCTGCTCTTACAGATGCCATGATGAGATTTCCCTCTTCTCTGCCTTCAGCAGCTTATCCCCCAACATTATTCTCTTAAAAATAAAAGTATCATTATACTTCCCATAGATAAAAATATCTCACATCCTGCACCCTTTACTATGCTTGATAGACAAAATATTTCTCCCCCACACTGCTGCTTTTCATAATACACCCACCACACTGCCCCTCTCCATAATGCTGTCAGCCCTACAGACTGCCTTTCTACATAACCCCCCCCCCCCAACTGCATCGGTCCACAAAGTCATTGCCCCTCTCCATACTGTCCACCCACACAGTGCCCCTTTCCATACTGTCCGCCCACACAGTGCACCTCTCCATACTTTCCCCTCAGACTGCCACTCTCCATACTGCATACTGTCTCCACACACTGCCTCCCCTCCATACTGTCCACCGCAGACACACATACTGGGCCACTCCGTAACACAATCCCATACACACTCTCCATTTAACTCCTCAAACTGCCCCTGTCCGTAATACTTCCTCCCCCTCAGCCCCTCGCTCTATTGTGTCTTTCTTAACAATCTCGCCCCATAGTGAGTGTGCTTTGGAACACAATCTTCAGCTCCTCCATGGGGCGCTTACAGGGGCTGACTGCATCGTGCTGACCTCATCACACTGCTGCACATCAGAGCAGGGGCTGACAATCTCTCTATTCTGCCTCAGTGCCGGCGCTCAGTATTCGCATCTGAGAGACACAAAAACATTTGAATATTATAAGCAGTGAGAGGCGACTGCCAGACAGGTCCGAGGCCGTGTGTTGTGCTGGCCTGTTCTAGAGGTCTTTACCATCTTGAATTGTGATTATTGTTTATTAGTCTGAATTAAACCAGGTGATGGATTCTGGATAGTGTGTGTCATTGGGATGTCCTTCAGAGCCATCGCTCCGCTTTTATTTGTTGTTGTTGGTATACCAGTAAGGATGTTTTTGCAGATTCTCCCTTTAATCGCCCTCACATCACCATTAGCTTCCAGATTCTTCTTTGTGTATAGGGTCTATTAAAGTGTTTTGTGCAGTGAGATGGCGCATGTATGGTTGCTCTGTCCTCACCGCGCACCGTGTACATTGGCACTGTGCACCTGCTACTGTCAGAGGAAGAACAGAAGTACCAGCCACTCGCATTAAAAGTGCCAGTATTTTCTTTCCATATTCGTTTTGATGGCCGCCTTTTTCCCCAAAAGACCATAAAAACAATTGGGCCTTGTCTGAAAGAAAGCCTGTCTTGTTGCCACTAGCTACCAATCACAGCTCAGCTTTTATTTTTTAAATGGCTTTGGTGAAATGAAAGCTGCACTGTGATTGGTTGCTATGGGTTACAAGAAGCTAGGAGAGCGCACACTGGGGTCATAGATCTAAAACACACAGGGAATTAATACACAGGGAGGTGGGGATAGGAAAGAGTGACATTTATTCATCTATATATATAATTGCCTTATTCTGTCTGTCTGTCTTGCTCCAAAATTGTGTCCCTACGGTGACACAAAGCTGATTGGCCGCTGGGCTCGCCATGGCCCCGCCCCCCCGCACGGATTGGCCGCTCGCCCAAGCTCCGCCCGCACACGGATTGGCCAGCCGCTCGCCCAGGCTCCGCCCCCCACACGGCTTGGCCTCTCGCCCCGGCACCCTGCACGCATTGGCAACTCGGCCACGCCCCGCCCCCCTCACGCAATGCACGCTCGCTCTGGCCCCGCCCCCCGCACGCATTCCCCGAACCGACACAGAGCCACGACTCCCAGGTGAGTACTGTACCCCCCGGAGCCCACATCAGCGTACGCCGCCAACCCAGCCGACACATACCCTCGCATTGCTGGGGTTGCCGCCGTATGCTGGTGTGGGCTCCCGTGCGAGTAGATGGGACGGGATACGCTGGTAACCATGGTAGCATAGTTACCAGCGCATCAAGGTCCTGCAGCGGCAGAACATACACACGCGCGCACACACACACACACACACACATCAGATCACACTCACTCTCACACACACATCAGATCACACTCACTCTCACACACACATCACATCGCATCCACACACTCACAACATCCTGGGATATCGCTTGCTTCTCGGCGGCGATACTGTGGAGTGATCTTCCAGGACCTGCCGGAGGATCACATGGCCAGAAGCATGTGGTATCTCCGGATGTTGTGAGTGTGAGCGCGTATGTGCGATATCTTCAGTGTGTGTGTGTGTGTGAGTGTATGCGATCGGATGTGTGTGAGTGTGTTCTGATGTGTGAGTGTGTGTGTGTGTGTGTGTATGCGATCGGATCTGTGAGTGTCGGCAGAGGAGCATGGCGTGCTGGGGGAGGCTGGGAGGGGGAGGCTGGGAGGAGAGAGGCTGATGCTGGGGGAGGCTGATGCTGGGGGAGGCTGGGAGGGTGTAGGCTTATGCTGGGGTAGGCTGATGCTGGGGGAGGCTGGGAGGGTGTAGGCTGATGCTGGGGGACGCTGAGAGGAGAGAGGCTGATGCTGGGGGAGGCTGGGAGGAGAGAGGCTGATGCTGGGAGGGGGAGGCTGGGAGGAGGGAGGCTGGGAGGCGAGAGGCTGATGCTGGGGGAGGCTGGGAGGAGGGAGGCTGGGAGGAGAGAGGCTGGGAGGGGGGAGGCTGAGATAAGAGGCTGATGCTGGGGGAGGCTGAGGCTGGGAGGAGAGAGGCTGATGCTGGGGACAGAGAGGCTGATGCTGGGAGGAGAGAAGCTGATGCTGGGAGGAGAGAGGCTGATGCTGGGAGGAGAGAGGCTGATGCTGGGAGGAGAGAGGCTGATGCTGGGAGGAGAGAGGCTGATGCTGGGAGGAGAGAGGCTGATGCTGGGAGGAGAGAGGCTGATGCTGGGAGGAGAGAGGCTGATGCTGGGAGGAGAGAGGCTGATGCTGGGGGAGGCTGAGGCTGGGAGGAGAGAGGCTGATGCTGGGGACAGAGAGGCTGATGCTGGGAGGAGAGAGGCTGATGCTGGGGGAGGCTGAGGCTGGGAGGAGAGAGGCTGATGCTGGGGACAGAGAGGCTGATGCTGGGAGGAGAGAAGCTGATGCTGGGAGGAGAGAGGCTGATGCTGGGAGGAGAGAGGCTGATGCTGGGAGGAGAGAGGCTGATGCTGGGAGGAGAGAGGCTGATGCTGGGAGGAGAGAGGCTGATGCTGGGAGGAGAGAGGCTGATGCTGGGAGGAGAGAGGCTGATGCTGGGAGGAGAGAGGCTGATGCTGGGGGCAGAGAGGCTGATGCTGGGAGGAGAGAGGCTGATGCTGGGGGCAGAGAGGCTGATGCTGGTGCAGCATGGGGGATGGAGCACGTTTGGGAGTGCGCAGCATGGCGGATGGAGCACGTTTGGGAGTGCGCAGCATGGCGGATGGAGCACGTTTGGGAGTGCGCAGCATGGCGGATGGAGCACGTTTGGGAGTGCGCAGCATGGCGGATGGAGCACGTTTGGGAGTGCGCAGCATGGCGGATGGAGCACGTTTGGGAGTGCGCAGCATGGCGGATGGACCACGTTTGGGAGTGCGCAGCATGGCGGATGGAGCACGATGGGGGGTGCGCAGCATGGGGGATGGAGCACGATGGGAGGTGCACACCTCCCCCCAACACATACACACACACAACACACCACACACACACTGGGAACCACAAACACCGCCCTACACAGACACCCACACACACAGACAACGCTGCACACACACAACACCCAACACACAACCACCGCGGCATACATAAATATACGCACATACCACGCAACACACACAAATTGCACAAAACATACCTCCCCCCAAAACACACCACACCCACACAAACCGCGCAACACACACACACAACGCTACAGACACACACAGCGGTCCACAAACAATGCAACACACATAAAACACCGCTCTCACCCCCCGCCACACCCAGACAACACCCAGAACATGTACAGCGCCCTACACAAACACTTGGTAACTACACACAACAACATATATATATACATATATATATATATATATATATATATATATATATATATATATATATATATATATAACAAAAATCATACATTAACTACACAATACGTAAATTCTAGAATACCCGATGCGTAGAATCGGGCCACCTTTTAGTATAAATATAAAAAATTAATGAAAGTAAGTAATAAGTATTGCCATACCGCCGCTCTCTGTCCTCCCTTCAGCTCTGCCCTTGTTGCTAATTGTGAAACGGAGCAGTTGGGGAAGATAATGTCGGCTGTGTACATAATAGTGGAGAAGAAGCTGGTGTTTGTGGTAAATGTAGTTCACAATAGTTATATAGTGAGCCCTACTGAGCAAAGAGAACCCGGTATGGAGACGACGGGGCTAGAAAGAGGAGTAAGATGGTAGCCAGTGGCTGAGTTACTTTAATCCCTTACTGGCTATCAATACAACTTAAAAGTGTTTTGCTACGAACAAAGTTGATTTTAATCAATCTATCTTGGAATAATAATTTCCACAATTGGATGTGTTTAAAAAAGATGTTCCTGTGCTGAGATAATCTTATATATGTGTCCCTGCTGTGCGCTGTGTAATGACCGTGTCTGACCGTACAGGGACATGGTCTGATCATACCTCATCTCCTGGGAAGGGGAGAACACAAAAGAGAATATACAGGAAGCACAGCGCAGGATCATAACTGATTCTTTGTGTGAGGTAAAACCTTTCCCTGACGGTTTTTAAAAATTGTTTTACCTCAAAGAAAGAATTATTTGTGATTCTGTGCTGTCATTGCTTCCTCCCCTGCCAAGAGATGTACCTCATCTCCTGGGAAGGGGAGAACACAAAAGAGAATATACAGGAAGCACAGCACAGGATCATAACTGATTCTTTTTGTGAGGTAAAACATTTCCCTGCTGTTTTTTAAAAAATGTTTTACCTCAAAGAGAGAATAATTTGCGATCCTGTGCGGTAATTGTTTTTGTTTACTTTCGCCCCTGCCCAGGAGCTGTGGTATAATCAGACCATATCCCTATACAGTCAGACACGGCCATTACACAGTACCAGGGACACATATATGATTATCTCAGCACAGGCACATTTTTTTAAAATACATCCAATTGTGCAAATTAACCATAGAACGCATACCTGGGGCCTCGCAGGCCTGCTAGGTTACTTGTTTTCTATGGTAGATTTTTATGGTTGCACGTTCTATATTATTCCAAGTTCTATTGATTTAAAATGAACTTTGTTGGAAAACCCCTTCAAAATTTACCTGAGATATAAGTAAATAGCATCCACCGACGGGTGGCTATGCAGCAGCCGTCAGCTGTACACTACAGCTGACACCCCACTACATCTGTGACGATCAGTGTGGCACCGACCATAGCTGTTTAACCCCTTAGATGACAGCACTTTTGGGGATTTTCCAATGTATAGGTCCACAAAGTCACTTCAAAACTGAATAGTTCTCAAAAAAAAATGTTTTGTAAATTTCCTTGAAAAAAATGCTAAATTATTGCTATATTTTTTAAAGCTTAAAAGATCCTGATTAAAAAAAAGAACATTTTACAGATGGTGCAGATGTAAAGCAGAAAAGAGGTAAATGTTATATATGGTCTATTTTGTGTGGTGTGACTATAAGATTAAAGGGATAGTTATTCAAAGTTTAAAAAGTGCAATTTTTTTTAATTTTATGTAAATTTCTGATATTTTCATAAATGAATGCAAAACGTATCGACTTGAATAAATCATTATCCTAAAATATAAAAGCAAATCTCAAAATCGTTGTGATATGTTATAACATTGCAGAGTGATTGTCCCATAAAGGGACACTGGTCAGATGTGAAAAGTTTGACCTGGTCACGAAGGGGTTAAAGAGGTTATTCGACTACAAGGCGTAGGCACAAAAAATAAAAAATCATCGATTCTGGGAGAACCCACCGCTCCTGGAAACTTGTGCAGATTTGACTTCTGTAACCTCGCTGAATTCAATAAGCTCGAAGTTTAGAAATGTAGAAAAATAAGAACTTTTTGGATCCATTTTTAATTTGTTTTTTATTACTTTCAGGTTTAAGAAGTTCCTACGCGAGTCAGCATAGCCAGCTAGGCCAGGAGCTGCGCTCCGCTGTATCCCCCGACCTGCAGATTACCCCCATATACGAGGGCAGGACGTACTACAGTCCGGTGTATCGCAATGCCAACCACGGAACCATCGAGCTGCGCCAGGGCTCACAGACGGCCGTGTACCGCACCGGCTCAGGTGGGTGTATGGCTGTGCTGTTTGTGTCTTTTATAGTTTTTTAGATTTAGTTTTTACCTCTAAAATGTAAAGATGAAAATTGTTGGTGCATGATTAAAGGTGGAAAGGTAGTGGGTTTTTGTCTCTGGAAATACTGGCTTTTCTTCTATTAAATCCTATATGCTTTTGTTAGTTAATGTATTTATTGTGCAATTCCCAAAAGTAGTAAGTTTGACCAATTTGCAAGGCATGTGAAAGTAATGCATATGGTGAGATACCGGTTTTCTCAGAAAATAAGACGGGGTCTTATATTTTTTCCTCCGAAAGATGTGCTAGGGATTATGTTCAGGGAAGGTCTTATTTTTTCCCCAATTAAAAATAATCCACATAGATTGATAAATAAATCGCTGGTCGGTCTGTCGCTGGTCGGTCTGTCGCTGGTCGGTCTGTCGCTGGTCGGTCTGTCGCTGGTCGGTCTGTCGCTGGTCGGTCTGTCGCTGGCCGGTCTGTCGCTGGCCGGTCTGTCGCTGGCCGGTCTGTCGCTGGCCGGTCTGTCGCTGGCCGGTCTGTCGCTGGCCGGTCTGTCGCTGGCCGGTCTGTCGCTGGTCGGTCTGTCGCTGGCCGGTCTGTCGCTGGCCGGTCTGTCGCTGGTCGGTCTGTCGCTGGTCGGTCTGTCGCTGGCCGGTCTGTCGCTGGCCGCTCTGTCGCTGGCCGCTCTGTCGCTGGCTGCTCTGTCGCTGGCCGCTCTGTCGCTGGCCGCTCTGTCGCTGGCCGCTCTGTCGCTGGCCGCTCTGTCGCTGGCCGCTCTGTCGCTGGCCGCTCTGTCGCTGGCCGCTCTGTCGCTGGCCGGTCTCTGTTCTATCCACATACACGCACGCACGCACCCACGTACGTATGCACACTCACTGCACATAAATACCAGCCTGTCTCCTCTTCAGGTTTAGACTCCGGCAATAAAGAGACCTTTGATCACATGACTTGATGTCACAAAGGTCCTTAAGTAGTCTTATCAGACTATAAATACTGGGGCCCCTAGAAGAGTGGGGGCCCTGTAAAATTGCCTGGTTTGCTCTCCTTTCCCCCTAATTCCAGTCCTGCATACTAGCCTGTCTCCTGTTCAGTTCTTTTAGACTCCTAAGAGACCTTTGGTCACATGACTGAAGTCCTCAAAGGTCCTTAAACAATCTTAACCTCAGAATACAACTGCTAGGGGCTCCAAGAATGGAGGCCCTGAGAAATTGCGTAGTTTGACTTCCTCTAATGCTGGCCCTGACTGTAACTAGGGATTATTTTACATGAGTACAAGTAATTACAAGAACTATCTATTCAGGAGGCTGACCAGCCCTGCTAAATACAATATGGTAATAAAGTATCCAAGTATAAAAAAAATGTTCTTGCCAGGGACTATGTGCGCATTGTGCAATTTTTCTTTAGGAGATTAATTAACCAATGATCGCCAGGTTTGTTTTAGGCTCTATAAAGCGTTCTGTCTGTACCGCACAGCGGTGACGGAGGCCGCGGAGTCTGCCGCAGGATGATGAATGTGCTGTATACATGAGATGTGACCATGTTACTCCGCACAAAAGTCATTTGTACTGGACCTTTTGTATCAGACAATTACCATCGGGCCAGTAAATCAGCCGGCTCTGATTAAATGAGCGCCCCGCCGTAAATGATTTAAACTAATGGTTTGATGGACGCGCATACAATGCAGTGTTGACAAGCCTCCCTGGTATAAAGAACACTCCTGCAAGAATGGCCAACTAACGAAACTTTCTGAGGACTTGGAATTTTCCACTTCAGTATTGCTGGAGTCAGGGAATCCACCTCATTACCGCAGTAATTAAAGTCTGGACGCCAATTAGTTACACTCAGGATATTGATGATTTTGGACTGGAATGCACTTAAAGGGGCCTACTATAAAAGACTAAATACAGTAAAGCCAGAGTCTTTTTTTTTTTTTTTTTTATGGCTACAATACTCCTAAAAATGCACAATCTCTATTAGGCTATGTTCACATTTCCATTGTTTAGGATCAGTCACAATCCGCCGCTCTGATAAGCAACGCAATCCGTTTGGCGGATTCCATTGTTTTGTTTCCCTTAGACTTGTATGAGCGGCGGATGTGACTGATGACCCTGCGTTGCATCCGCCGCGCGGCGCATCTGTCATTTACTAACTGACCTTCGGGCGAGAGGGACGCAGCATGCACCGTTTTTTGTTGCGGCAAAAAAAAAAAAACGCACCCTTCAGGATTCCATTGGAATCAGTCAGAAGGCATAATGTAAGTCAGGATTCCGTTATACTGCGTCACGCGATGGATTCCAGTGCAGAATTTTGTCACGTTTTACTGAGCATGCCCAGCAGAACGTCCGAAATCATGCAAAATCAGTCCCGTCCCGTCCCCCCCCCCAACGCAGGTTTTTAACTGAAATGATCGCCTGGCGGACGGCTTTTCAGAGCGATCAGCTGATCATTCTCTCTCTTACTACAATAATTTCATGAAAGGAATCCGCTTTCGCTTGACAATCAATTCCATTTCTTGTCACCCATTGTACAACGTATCAGTCACAAGCGTGAAACAACGCAGGTGACTGATGCAAAAAAACGGAAATGTGAACATAGCCTTATCTACCAATATACCACCAATCACCCGTCATAGTGTATCGGCTCATGTACGAGCATAAAAAAATAATACATTTTATTTATATAGCGCCAACATATTCTGCAACACTTTACAATTGACATGTACTGACAATGACGACAATAGAAAGTAACACATCGTTCAACAATTACAGGACGAGTGAGGATCCTGCTCGCAATCTATGGGGAAATAGGTAGAACGTGCGTGTCATGTATGGTCCGGACATCATTGTAATAAATAATGGTTTTCATATGAACCTGCGTGATCCGGACATCAGACAGTAACTGTTTAAATGCACTTACATGCAATTAGTTGTATGGAGGATGAGAAGACAGCAATAGGAGGGAGAAGATTATAATTGACATTTAGAAAGGGAGAGTTGGATTAGGGAGTTAAGATCATAAGCCTGTGTAAAGACATGTGTTTTTAAAGCACACTTAAAAACATGGGGGCGGGAGATTAGTCTCATTGTATGGGGTACTGCATTCCAGAAAACTGGTGCAGCACAAATAAAATCTTAAGGCCACTTTACACGCTGCGACATCGCTCAAGCGATCTCGTTGTGATCACGGAATTTGTGACATGGGGGTCCATTCTCTAATATCGTTATTGCAGCAGTTATGATGCTGTTCCTCGTTCCTGCGGTAGCACACATCGCTCCGTGTGACACCGCAAGAACGAGGAACCTCTCCTTACCTGCGGCCGCCCGCAATGCGGAAGGAAGAAGGTGGGCGGGATGTTCGTCTCGCTCATCTCTGCCCCTCCGCTTCTGTTGGACGGCTGCCATTTTATTAGGCGGCGATTCAGTGACGCAGCTGTGACGTCGCTGTGACGCTGAACGAACCGCCCCCCTTAGAAAGGAGGCGGTTCGCCGGTAACAGCAACGTCACATGGCAGCGATTTGCCCATGTCGCACAACCGATGGGGGCGGGTACCCACGCTAGCGATATCGGTACCGATATCGCAGCGTGTAAAGTGGCCTTTAGAGTCGGAAGTGTGAGGTTCGGATTATGGAGGATGTTATTCAAAGATCAGTTACGGAATGAAGAGGACCGGTAGGGTGATGGACAGAGATGAGGGATGAAATATAGGGTTGGAGAGCTTTGTAGGTGAGAGAGATAAGTTTGTTTTTGATTCTGTAGCTGGTGTGCAACCAGTGTAATGACTGGCACAATGTGGAGGCATCTGTGAAGTTGCTGGACAGCAGAACATCTCCCCAGATATATTGCCAACAACATGACTGTAAGGGACTGAACAATCACATTTGTTTCTTCTCTGTAAAAGTTTTGTCGGCCTCTGCAAACAGGGCCATAAATGAACCTTCTACTTTTCCATCTATGCCCTCTCTTTTCCTTGATTGAGAGTTCTGGCTTTAGAGGAGGCAGAGTTGGTGGTGCACTGAATGGTCTGGCCGTGCCAAGGGTGCCTTGAGCTCCTGTGCTTTGTTTGAACAGTCATTTTGCTTTTAACAAGCTAGGGCCTAATTGAGGTGACTATCGACTAGGTCAGAATATCTCCAAAATGGACAGGTCTTCGGGTGTTCCTAGTGTCTATTTTTTAGTACCAGCTGGAAATGTTCAAAAGAAGGGCAACTGGTGAACAATGGTGTACAAGGTTTATTGATGTTCATGATGAATGGACTAGACCTGCTGGTGCGATCATACATGTGGAAAACCCGGAATTCATGTGGATGGTGGATGTCACTTTCACACGGTCCACCTGCCTAGCATTGTTCAGACCAAGCACACCCTTCCATAGCCGCAATATTCCCTGGTAACGTCAGTGCCTCTTCTATCAGAATAATGTGCCCCGACACCCTATAAATATTACTCACGAATGGAGAAATAAACACGAAAAAGAGCTCATGGAGACTTGTTCTAGAACACCCCAAACTCTAATTGTGTATCTCTGAGACCGGCTACAAAAACAAGTTCATAAAGGCTGCAGCTCCATTACAGGGGTTGTCCACCTTCCAGGACCTTGTTATTTATTTAAATGTATGTATTTGGGTCTTTAAAATAATTTTTGCAGTTGGGTTTCATAAAACATTTTGCACCGTGTGGCTTTTTCTAGCTCTTTGTTTCACAGCACATACTAAATCTGCTGCAAGGAGCTCAGAAAAAGACAGTTACAAACTCTCCCATGGGAATGTGCTCACTGATGGCTTCTCGGTAACCTCATTCTGCAGCCAACGATAGACCGTGTAACACAGAAGCAGGGCCGGCGTTTGCACCCAGGGAAGTGTCGGGGCCCTGGACAGCCGGGTGGGGCCCACTCGCTGTCAGCAAGGGCGGTGATTTATCTCGAGTTTGGAGGACAACAGTGCTCGGGTCAGCAGTCTCACTTACCTGGCTGCTGGCCCTTTAAATCCACACTTCCACGCAGAATTCACTGCTGAAGGCTGTGTGCAGGGGCATTGAAATTCATCTGTGGGAGGAGCTAGCGCACTGTGTGCTCCTGGCCCACAGATGGAAAGGAGCCGCAGCAACAACATCCCACTGAGCTGTATGTCCCTCCACCCCAGTGCTGTATACTCCAGAGCCGTATGTCCCCCCCCACCCCTGGACTGTATACCCCCACAGCTGTATGTCACCCCCACCCTAGTGCTGTATTCCCCCCCCCCCAGAGCTGTATGTCCCCACACCCAAGTACTGTATAACCTCCAAAGCTGTATGTCTCCCCACCCCAGTGCTGTATACCCCAGAGCTGTATAACTCCTCACCCCAGATCTATATGTTCCCCATCCCAGTGCTGTATACCCCCATAGAGCTGTATGTACCCATACCCCAGTGCTGTATATCCCCCAGAGCTGTATGTCCCCTGACCCCAGTGCTGTATACCGCCCAGGGCTGTACGTCCCTCCACGGCTATAGAAGGCAAACATTTTCATGAATCCCAAATTATTTTTAGTCTATATACATGCATTTAAGGGGCGGTGGGGGAAGAGAGGACAATGCCGTAATGATCTCTTGGTGGCCGAATCCTCAGGACACCTTCAGAGTGTAACGTCATCAAATGATTTTCTGCCCCCAATCACTATGACCTTGTGGGTTATTACCTGCACGGATGTGAAATATGGCCGGACGTAGATTACATTGTCTTTCCAGTGTATGGCGGCAGCCCGGCATAATATAATATCATCATCTCGATTTGATATATTTATCGCCTTTCTTCTCATGCTCTTTGGTTATGACCCAAACTCTGGTTCTAGGGTCTCTTCTTCGGCCCCCCTCATTACTTCCACATATTCACAGCCCTGCAGTTTATAATAAGAGAAAAGCTGCTTTTAGATTTTACTGCATAATAAAAAAAATAAATAAAAAATGGTGAAATAAAATCTCCTCCGCTGAACAGCTCCACTTTAATAATGCGTGGAGTTATAGTGACGGAGCTCAGATCTGACACCACCATTAAACGAATAAAGGCTCCTCTTCTCCTGTGCGTGCTGATCCCTGACCGCTCCCCGCACCCGCACTCTATAAACGGCTCCTTCTGGCAACCCAGTCTATTTCATACCTTGTCAGCGACGGCTCCACCATTAGCCTCAATGACCTCATGCAAATAACCTTCCCTATTAAAGATCCATTAGGTGTGATGGTGTTACGCTCCTGTCGATGCGAGCGGGGAGCTGGATCATAATATGATGTTCTATTACAGTCTACAGGCTGTAATATATGGCTGTCATGTCACCATTACACGCGTCTCCCGGGGATAATATGGCCTATTACCGCGCTGATGCACGGCCCTTAATTATTAGAAACTGCAGGGGAATTATTATGCTCCGGGTTACAACAAGCGTACAGGACCCATCGTCATCCGAGTCCAGCGCAAAGTGTAAATGGAGCGATGGACCACTCCAGCCAATCACGACACAGCTTTATTTTCCCTTGGAAATAAAAGGAATATTCTGATTGGTTACTAGCCATTCCTGCAGTTTTAAGAAATCTCTTTGGTGTCTTGGCTAATTTTATTTATTTATATATATATATGTATATATGTATGTATATATATATATATATATATATATATATATATATATATATATATATATATAATATGGACTCCGCCTTTTTAAGTTGTGCGACACAAAAAGATATGCGCTTAATAATGGAGCAGCTGCTGCAGATGCAACAGTGCACTGGACAGAAAAAGGACAGAATACAGGTCCACTCCGTGCTGCTGCTACTGCAGACTTTCCTTTGGAACGTTTTCAGCAGCAGTACGGCGTGAACAAGTCTTCTGTCTTTATTTCAGTGGCATTTGCAGGGCAGTAAAGCTGGGTTTTCACGTGCCATTTGCAGGGCAGTAAAGCTGGGTTTTCACGTGCCATTTGCAGAACAGTAAAGCTGGGTTTTCACGTGGCATTTGCAGAACAGTAAAGCTGGGTTTTCACGTGGCATTTGCAGGGCAGTAAAGCTGGGTTTTCACGTGCCATTTGCAGAACAGTAAAGCTGGGTTTTCACGTGCCATTTGCAGAACAGTAAAGCTGGGTTTTCACGTGCCATTTGCTGAACAGTAAAGCTGGGTTTTCACGTGCCATTTGCAGAACAGTAAAGCTGGGTTTTCACGTGGCATTTGCAGGGCAGTAAAGCTGGGTTTTCACGTGGCATTTGCAGGGCAGTAAAGCTGGGTTTTCACGTGCCATTTGCAGAATAGTAAAGCTGGGTTTTCACGTGGCATTTGCAGAACAGTAAAGCTGGGTTTTCACGTGGCATTTGCAGGGCAGTAAAGCTGGGTTTTCACGTGGCATTTGCAGGGCAGTAAAGCTGGGTTTTCACATGTCATTTGCAGAACAGTAAAGCTGGGTTTTCACGTGCCATTTGCAGAACAGTAAAGCTGGGTTTTCACGTGCCATTTGCAGAACAGTAAAGCTGGGTTTTCACGTGCCATTTGCAGAACAGTAAAGCTGGGTTTTCACGTGGCATTTGCAGGGCAGTAAAGCTGGGTTTTCATGTGCCATTTGCAGAACAGTAAAGCTGGGTTTTCACGTGCCATTTGCAGAATAGTAAAGCTGGGTTTTCACGTGGCATTTGCAGAACAGTAAAGCTGGGTTTTCACGTGGCATTTGCAGGGCAGTAAAGCTGGGTTTTCACGTGGCATTTGCAGGGCAGTAAAGCTGGGTTTTCACATGGCATTTGCAGGACAGTAAAGCTGGGTTTTCACATGGCATTTGCAGGACAGTAAAGCTGGGTTTTCACGTGCCATTTGCAGAACAGTAAAGCTGGGTTTTCACGTGCCATTTGCAGAACAGTAAAGCTGGGTTTTCACGTGCCACTTGCAGGGCAGTAAAGCTGGGTTTTCCTCTGGCATTTGCAGGGCAGTAAAGCTGGGTTTTCACGTGGCGTTTGCAGGGCAGTAAAGCTGGGTTTTCTCTTGGTATTTTCAGGGCAGTAAAGCTGGGTTTTCTCTTGGTATTTTCAGGGCCGTAAAGCCAGATTTTCACAACCCACAGATTGGACATCACTGGCATTTAGTGTAAGGAAGCAAAAGAAAGTGGCTCAAGTAACCAATCCATAGAAAAAAACCCTAATACTGCCCCTATGACAACACTTACTGCTTTGCGCTCTATTAGCCTCCTGTCACTCACACTGCAGCTTTCTTATTTCTAGACCAGATAGTACAATAAGTGAAAGCAAGAAAAAGTTTAGTTTTTGTAACTAAAGTCTTACAACAAAGCCTTGTCTCTTGGATCTGGTACAGTATAAGACCTGGGAGGAGCGAGGCCCCCTCCTTGTGGGGTGTAGACACTGAAGACGGAGGTAACAGCCGCAGCGGTCACAATGTGAATACCATGGGTATAACCCCTCGCCCTGCACTGTAATAACCAGGATTGGTGTCTGTTATGTGTCCATGTGCATGATGTCAGCCACTTGTTACATTGCATTAATATTTCATTGTACTCTATTGTTATAAGGTGTCAGACAGATGCTTTACTCCAGCCGGTGTCACGAGCCGCAGGGTGCACTTACTTATGTCTCTATGCCACAGACTGTAGATATTTTGGCCAAAGGGATTCACTTCTGGTCTCCTCATTGGTGAGATCTTTTAGGATACACGAGATTACGCCATTATTATATCATACAGTCACGCTGTTTTTCCAATTTTCTGTAAAATCCGCCTATTTTTTAAAATCATATTTTGCAGTTATGCAACTTTTAGTGCCGTTTCTGCTTGCTGTCAGTGAGTGGAATCATCTTTGTGCAGATTGAGAGACTAAAGTAGTCTTCTAATCATATTCTGCTTACACAGCTGCAGGGCTTGTTATGATTGGCTTAAAGGGGATTTCCATCTCATAAAGTGGTTACATACCCATTAGGAGTTTATGATCAGTTGGGGTCCATCTTTGAGACCCTCGTCGATCACAAGAGTAAAGTCTCTTCCTGGGCAGCTACAATCCGGTCACCCGCCGCCTACGACGACTGCAGCACCGCTCCGTTTCCAGTACAGAGGGTGGCCATGAGCGCCGCTGTGCAGGGAAAGGCCTGATGGAGCCGCAGCAGTGACCCCCCCTTCATCCTCAGGATCACGGGGATGTCACTCCTGGGAGAATACCCCTTTAACATGCCCTGTGTCAGATGAGCAACACATAAATGTAAACATGTAGGTTTCTATTCACTAACAGTAAGCAGAGGTAGGTGCACAAAGTTGCAGATAATCATATTTGGAGGTGATGCAAATGATCTCTCCTCCAGGAGTGAAGTTCCCTCTGTATTGGAGGTGGCCGCCCTCTAAGGAGAAGACATTGTTGTGCAGAAGACTTTGATTTGACTATCCTCATTAGACATGGACTTATAGGTAGCTACCACCAGTAGGGGGCACTAGAGAGACTGCTTTCTGCAGGAGAGCTAATTTGCATACTTTTTTGCCACGTAGCGTTGCTTTATCTTGGCGGTCTCCTCATGGATTGCGGATTAGCTCTGGTCTCGAGGACCTTCCATGCCGAAAGCGCACATCACCCATAGCTACCATAGATGTAGTCCACTGATGGACGAAGCACCCGTCTGACACCAAAACTTGTCATACTTTTTTATCCATACGTTACCCTACCCAAAAGTTGTGTTGTCGTCCCCCGACCCCCCCCCCCCACCTGTACAGCTGCATGCTATAAATCCCTGGGCAGAAGGGTCTCCTAGATGTCGCCCCCCCCCCCACCGTCATGTCCTAACGCTGTACTGTGTGTTTTGGCCAGCGAGGGGCGTAGTTTGGTAACTTTCTCGGTGGCGGTGTTATTTTGGAGGTCCAGCGTGAACCTATTGTTTTATTTTGCTAGGGTCTGGTAATCTGCACAGGACATTGAGCCAGCGTAACACACTTGCATACCAAAGAAATAATTATGCTCTCAACACTGCAGCTACCTATGCAGAGCCATACAGATCAATGCCGTACCGGGTGTCCGAAGGCAGCTACAACCGGATGCCACACGCCGCGCCCGCCGACGATGGGACCACAAGATCGCCCTCCATTGACAGCATACAGAAGGATCCCAGGCAAGTAAACCGGGGGTTTTATGTAAAATGAGATGTCATCCGTTTATGATCAGAGAGGGTCTGACCAGTAATCCTGAAAATTCAACGTTGGTGCCACTGTGCAGGGGAACTGCGGCACCGTCACATTCAAATGAATGGGTCCGGCTGCAGCTTCCTGCACAGCCAGGCAGCCCCTATATCCTCCACAGATCCTTTATTCTTAACTATGATGGTCCAATGGTGAATGCATATACTGATAGTAAACCACCAAGCTTTCCCAAACCTCTCAATAGTTAATGGGCTCTTCCCATTATATACATTTATAGCCTGCTCACAGTCCAGTCCATGTGTTTAGCCGTTATATAAGTCACAGCCTATTGATAGAAGTCAAGACAGTAAATAGTGATAAATGATGATTTATGTAGATGAGATAAGTGGATATAGCATTTATAATATTTACCCTTTTCGTTGGCATTCTGCCAGCACTATAGGTGCTGTGACTTCCTTTCCATTCACTTCCCAGTATACATTCACCCTGCCATCATCCAATGTTTGCTAGAGGCATCTATTTTAACTTACTAGGACCCATGTGCAATACTTTCCCGGTGATGTACGGTTGCGTGGTTAACTAATCTCATCACCCCAGCTATCCAATCAGGCAAGAGATTGGAATTTGATTAATGCTTTAGAAATTAATATATAATTTTTGTTTTAACCCTGACGATAGGTGAACTGAGCCATGTTTTCTACCTTATAAGCTATGAATGGAGGTGATTTGTAAAATGCATTGTTGTTAGATATCAGTACATGTTCCTACTCTATGCTCGGCTGTAACAGACCAAGAGAACAGCGCCACCTGTTGGTTTAATTAGAAGACATTACAATTTGGGCAGTCGGTGCACAAAAGTAAAAAATGCTACGAAGCCGCAGTCTATTGCACTAAAGGTTTACATCTCTAATTATTTACTTTTATTGTTCTATTAAATGCATTTATCTGCTTTTGAATCACTTATTTGTATGAATGGTCCTAGGACGGTGATCAGAGTATCCTACTGCTGAGATCTCCAGCGATCAGTAGTAATCCACGAGTCTCGTTTGTCCATAACCCTGCAGCGCCACCACAGGAGAAATGTGGCATTACATGGTTGCCACTTGAATCATTAGTCACTCTGTGTAACACATGGGAATGTCAGGTCCTCCGAGCACCTTTTGTGTCCAATACTAATGTATGAATGGGTATTCCCATCCTAGTAAGTGATGGAGATATGATTGCTGAGCGGTGATCCTTCACCAATGCATCCCCCTTCAGTTTTGCCTATGCCAACAGCCAGTGGCGTAACTAGAGTTTGATGGCCCTGGTGCAAAATTTGGAAATGCCACCCCCCCACTTATATTGGTCAGATGTATGTATGTATATTTACAGTTAGCATTCTAAATCCTAAAAAGACATACGCGTTGCCCCCCCATTATGTAGTAATGTCCCCCATCCTTGGCTCCTTCCTTGTAAATATGTCACCCACCCTGGTATATATGCCTCTCATCCTGGTAAGTATGCCCCCCCCCCCATCCTGATATATATGTCTCCCTATCCAGAGATATATGTTCCCCATTCTAGCCCACATCCTGGTGTCTATATAACCCCATCCTTATAAAAATGTTCCCCATCCTGGTATAAATATCCCCATTCGGTTATTTACTGTCCCCCTCCTGGGCCCCTCCTTGCATGTACTGTCCTCTTCCTGGTAGATATGTCCCCATCCTGGGCCGTTTCTGGTATATATTGTCCCCCTTCTGGTATATACTGTCCCCCTCCTGAGGCCTTACTTGTGTATACTATCCCCCCTCCTGGTACATACTGTCCACTTCCTGGTATCTACTGTCCTTCTCGTGGCATATATGTCCCCATCCGGGTAAATATATCTCCGTTCTGTCTAATGCAAAAAACAACAACCTTGTACTCCTGTCCCTGGCTCCCACAGCGTAGTCCTGCGTAGCCATAGCACAGTGGCGGGGAGCTTTCATAAGTGTTGGTGCTGTTGCAATGCATAACGTCATTACTATGCTTTCAGTCACTGGGACACAGATGAAAGCTGCCAGCTTCTTTTTGGCTGACAGCGTGTACATGGACCTTATCGGTCTTAGCACCGCAATGTATTTCAGCTGGATGTGCATCTGAGGATGCAGCTAAAGCAGAGGCTGGGACCAGCTGGTGTATATATGTCCCCATCCTTGGCCCCTCCTGGTATCTACTGTCCCACTTCTGGTATATACTGTCCCCCTCCTGTTATCTACTGTCCCTGTTCTGAGGTCCTTCTGGTGTAAACTATACCCTTGCTGGACCCCTCCTGGTATATGCTTTCCCCCTCCTTGTATATACTGTCCCCCTCCTGGTATGTATCTCCCCATCTTGGTAAATATGTCTACATTCTGTCTAATGCAAAAAGCAACAACATTGTGCTCCTCGTCCCTGGCTCCCACGTCACGCAGCGTCCTCCTGTGTAGTCAGCACACAGTAACCGGCAGCTTTCATAAGTGTTGGTGCTATTACAACGCATGATGCCATTTCCATGCGCCGTTTTCAGTCACTGGGACACAGATGAAAACTGCTAGCTTATATTTCCCCGGCAGTGTGTATCGCAGTACAGGAACCCGACAGGTCTCTGCACCGCGATGCATTTCAGCTGTATGTGCAGCCTCAGATGCACATCCAGCTGAACCTGGGGCCAGCAGGCCCCCTGCACCCCCGGGCCCGGTCACGGCTGTGATCCCTGCAGCCACGATCATTTTGCCTATGCCACCTTCTGAAGCCTTGTCCCATTGAAGTGATTGGGTTTGATGTCAGCTCTGAGTGAGAGCGCTGCTGTGCAGGAAAAAAATGCAGCACTGCTTGCTGCTTATTCAGCATCGGTGGAGAATATCCCTTCATCTCAGAATTCCCCAGGTGAGCCATTTTAAACATGTAGTCAGATCAGTAGAGCAATAACACCCTGCAGATTTAATTTCAGCTTACACGACTAGCACTCCGTTACCATAAACCCGTCCCTCCTTGTTATCCGGGCTGGCGGTATAATTACTCATGACACAGCAGCATTTCTGTGCTATACCTGTTGGATAACTTGGGCTGGCACAAGCTGCGGGCACGGTGGTTTATTACTTTCACGATATGCCGGGGGCCGTCGAGTGCTCTTATCAAGTTCTGACAAGGTGCCGGCGAACAAACAGGTACTGAAACCCAAGTTCTTCCTGGTGCCGCACATACCGCACCATGGCTTCACCCGCTGGACGCTGGTAGCCGGCCCTTTGGCTCTTTGCCTTGTTTTTTTTTTTTCCAGTAATTCCTGGATGAGGCAGCCGCATTCATGTTCTTCAGGCGTAATATGATGAGCAGTAAACAGATTTCTGACACTTGCTGCTGTGCAATGTTTGCTGGCTCAGCTGACGGGGGTGAACATTGTGCGGACGGAGGTCATTTATCACCACTGTTTAATATTAAGTGAGGACAGAGGTGCCGTGTGGTCTGATTTCCGTTACAAACTGCTCCAATCTACGGTGTCTTTTGGGTCTTTTCCAAAAGGCCTCGTGTGCGGATTATCCTCCTGACCCTCGTATGACGGAATTATCATTTTTGGCCAAAAACTATTTAAGGACAACCCCTATTATTACAAAAATCCCCAAAACTTATGCATTCAACTTATTCTAATGTATTGCTGCTTGTAATATGGCTGCCGTTATAGCAGCCAGGGGGTTCGTCATTGATCTTTGAGCCTCAGGAATGACTATCCTGCCAGTAGCCATCAATCCCCTGCTCCTGTATAACCGGGCAGATCGGACGCCCCTGCCATATGGTTATCACATGGCTATAATAAAGATGGCCCTGCACATTAGATACATGTTCAACGATTTCAGGGTAACTGCACTCATCTGATTGGTTCGGAGGTGCCCTGATGTGTACAGGGGGCCTTGAATGTTCCTGTCCCCCAAGATTCCTTGAGTTCGCAGCTTATCTTTCTAAAAAAAAAAAGAAGGATCCAAAAGCCAGATCCTTCTCTTCCCCAATGGCAGATTGGAAAAAAAAAAAGATTGCGATCTCAAAATGCCTGATCATCTTTTCTTCAAGGCTATGGACATATTTGCATATATTAGTAGTTAAGATTCATTAATAAAATTGCACTAGTATGCAGTCTTCCCTGATGTGCAGTTTGATCCAAGTTTGAGTTTTCATGATTGTCTTTCCCTGTAATAGTCTAGATGGGAGCGCTGAGTGTCTCTCCCAGTAATACAGGCTGGGTGTGAGCTCTGTTTGTCTCTCCCAGTAATATAGGCTGGATGTGAGGTCTGTGTGTCTCTACCAGTAATGAGGCTGGATGGGATCTCTGTTTGTCTTTCCCAGTAATACAGGCTGGATGTGAGGTTTGTGTGTGTCTCCCAGTAATATAGGCTGGATGTGAGCACTATGCGTCTCTCCCAGTAATATAGGCTGGATGTGAACACTGTGCGTCTCTCCCAGTAATACAGGCTGGTTGTGAGCTCTGTTTCTCTCTCCCAGTAATATAGGCTGGATGTGAGGTCTGAGTGTCTCTCCCAGTAATATAGGCTGGATGTGAGGTCTGAGTGTCTCTCCCAGTAATACAGGCTGGATGTGAGCACTGTGCGTCTCTCCCAGTAATACAGGTAGGATGTGAGCTCTGTGTGTCTCTCCCAGTAATATAGCCTGGTTGTGAGCTCTGTGTATCTCTCCCAGTAATATAGGCTGGATGTGAGCTCTGTGTGTCTCTCCCAGTAATATAGGCTGGTTGTGAGCTCTGTGTATCTCTCCCAGTAATATAGGCTGGTTGTGAGCTCTGTGTGTCTCTCCCAGTAATATAGGCTGGTTGTGAGCTCTGTGTATCTCTCCCAGTAATATAGGCTGGATGTGAGCTCTGTGTGTCTCTCCCAGTAATACAGGCTGGATGTGAGGTCTGTGTATCTCTCCCAGTAATATAGGCTGGATGTGAGGTCTGAGTGTCTCTCCCAGTAATGCAGGCTGGATGTGAGGTCTGAGTGTCTCTCCCAGTAATAAATGGTGGATGAGAGCTCTGTGTGCATCCAGAGAGCAGGAGAGCACCAACTTCTCATTGCTTTTATGGATGAGCTTGGCTCCAGCTCTGTACTTTCCATTTACTTTCTTCCTTGTCCATAGCCAGTTTTTCCCACTGCAGATCTGTTCAACCCCCCCTTCCACCCCCCCCCTTCCACCCCCCCCTCCCCGTACTGCCATCACTAACACGGAGAGAAAGGAGGTGGGAAGCAGAGATCCATCTGGAGCCGTAACTCTGACAGATTAATGTCAATTTTACAAGAAATAGGTACAGGGCTTGCCGGCATCTGCAGCTGCAAGATTACTTCTGACCCCCTTTGGTGGGTGCTTAACGGGTATTTGGCTAACTATATGACCATAGCAAAAAACGCCTGAATCTAAAAATAATTTTACTGGAAATTCTGACCCCATTCATTTCAGTGAGAACAGTGTGTAATGCTCCGTTTCTCCTGTGGTGGCGCTGCAGAGGAACTAAATATTTGCAGCTAGGTTCATATAAACTAGAGCTGACAGACGAGACGCCCAATAAGCCTCAAATTTATTATTTTTCTATTGTTTTTTTTCTGAGTGTATTTTTTATGCTTTTTTTATACATCTTTAGTGGTGGATCACATTTGCCACGTTAGGGTACTTTCACACTTGCGTTATTTTCCTTCCGTTACAATCCGCCCTTTTGGGAAACAGCGGAATCCGTTAACGGATTCCGCTGTTTCCCATAGACTTGTATGGTTGACGGATTGTACCAAAAGGAGCTGCGTTGCTTCCGCTGGGCGACGCTCCGTTGCTTCCGCCCAGCGGGAGGAACGCAGCATGTAACGTTATTTTGAGCAGCGGAATCCTCTGGATTTCACTGCGCATGCTCTTTTTTTTTTTTTTTTTTTTTTTTTAAATCAAACTTTATTTTGGCTCGCGGTGGCCGAACGTTCAGCTGAGCGCCCGGCCGTCGGCAAGCGACAGCGCTCAGCTGAATGACCGGCCACCAGCATGCCCGGCCGCCGGCAAGTCACAGCGCTCAGCTGAGCGCCCGCCCGCCGGCATGCCCGGGCGCCGGCAAGTGACAGCGATCAGCTGATCACCCGGCGGCCGGCATGCCCGGGCGCCGGCAAGTGACAGCGATCAGCTGATCACCCGGCGGCCGGCTGCAGGGAGCGATCAGCTGATCACCCGGCGGCCGGCTGCAGGGAGCGATCAGCTGATCACCCGGCGGCCGGCTGCAGGGAGCGATCAGCTGATCACCCGGCGGCCGGCTACTGGGAGCAATCAGCTGATCACCCAGCGGCCGGCTGCAGGGAACGATCAGCTGATCGTTCACTATAGTCTGCCGCTGGTAAAACCGGGAAAAAAAAAAAAAAAAATCAAAACGAATTGCGTTGTTTTGCAGCATCCGTTGCATCCGTTGTGTCACTATATGCAACACATCCGTTGCATCCGTTACACAACGCAATGCAACGGATACCGTTCAACGCAAGTGTGAAAGTAGCCTTAGTCTGGCACCGGGTTTTGCTGCCCTTGTCCATTCAGTAGATGGCTGCCGATGGTTATCCATGCTGATGGCATGTTAAGGCTCCATGTAGGGGTTGCATTTTTGGCTAAATGTTTTTTTCTGCCTCCCTCTGTTGGCTCTTTACCTGCTGTATATCGCACTGTACACAGATTGTCAAATTGCTTAAAATAAATCGATACCATTGTTCCAAATCTAATTATATTTTCTAATTTTAGGGAGTTTGCTTGGCGCGATCCCGAATTACCCGAGGTCATTCATATGCTCCAACATCACTTCCCTTCAGTTCAAGCTAATGCCGCTGCTTACCTGCAACATCTCTGCTTTGGGGACCATAAAATCAAAATTGAGGTAAGATATTAAAGTAAACCCCTTCCCATAGAATCAGAGATTACATGACCCTTCATTTCTAACAGCAACAATAGCGCTAATCTTGTCAACATGATGGACACCGCTATGGAACGGAGACAGACCCCAAGGTGGTCCTGCGGGAGTTTGTGCTCCGGCATAGTGATGAGACTGGGTGCGATTGTGAACTGGGTCTATAGGTGCCCATCCCATACGCATTAACAAGCTGTTGACTTTGCTGTTTCGGCCGATGGCTGCCTCTCCCAACTCCCTGATGAATGCTCAGTTTGGCCGAGCGTTCACATATTTTTAATTGGAGAAGGAGAGAGGCCCCCCTAATTCTTTCCTGGAAGTGGGTCATCTCATAGGAGACCAAAAAGATTGGGCGTTTGAGCTCCACAAGCATGGCAAATGGAAATCATTGGGTTCGGCTGACCTTACAAGTAGTCGGTCAGCCCAAAATGACAGTTCAAACCAAACACAACCATTTGGTGCACATTTGAAGTTGCTTGCTTGGTTTGAACAGTCAGTTTCCCAACTCCCTTATGAACGCTCAGTTTGGCCAAGAATTCACATATTTTTAATTGGCGAAGGAGAGAGTTCCCCCAAGACCTTTCTGGAAGTGGCTCATCTTACAGGAGACCAAGAAGATTGGGCGTTTGACCTGATCCTTCTCGGTAGGCATAGATAATGGAAATTGTCGGGTTCGGCTGACCTTTAAAAGTAGTCAGTAAGCACAAAATGACCGTTCAAACCAAGCATAACCATTTGGTGCACACTTGACATGGTAAAACAATATTATCTGTGCTTGGTTTGAACAGTCAGTTTCCCAACTCCCTGGTGAACGCTCAGTTTGGCCGAGTGTTCATATATTTTTAACTGGCGAAGGAGAGAAAGGCCCCACCAAACATTCCTGGAAGGGGCTACTCTCACGGGGAGTGCAAAAAAAATTGGGTGTTTGAGCTCCACAAGCATGGAAAATGGAAACCGTTGGGTTCGGCTGCCCTTAAAAGTAATTGGTCAGCTCAAAATGACTGTTCAAACCAAGCACAACCACTTTTGAATACTTGGCGTGGCGAAACAGTAGCACCTGACTGTTCAAACCAAGCACAACCACTTTTGCATACTTGGCGTGGCGAAACAGTAGCACCTGACTGTTCAAACCAAGCACAGACACTGAAATGTTTGGCCGTGGCAAGGGTGTACCAAGTGATTGTGCTTGGTTTGTACAGTCATAATATTATTATGCATATTATGTTTTCATTTGTATACAGCAGTCAACAGCGGCAGCTCCTCGCACACTCCGGATATTAATATTTATCTCATGGAGTTGAGTGATTGTCGTAGGTTTCTGGACATCCGATGCCGCCGTGTAGAACATGTCCATGAGCTGATGATCTAAGACCACAAGTCGCTTGATGGCACGTTGCAAATAATCTTTCTTTATCGTTCCTTTGGGAGACCCAGACCATGGGTGTATAGCTTCTGCCTCCGGAGGACACACAAAGTACTACACTTAAAAGTGTAGCTCCTCCCTCTGAGCTTATACACCCCCTGGTAGCCAGTCCTAGCCAGTTTATTGCTGTGTCAGGAGTAGAGTTGAGCGCGGTTCGTGGTTCGTGGTTCTCCAGTTAGCGGCTCGAGTGATTTTGGGGCATGTTCTAGATCGAACTAGAACTCGAGCTTTTTGCAAAAGCTCGGTAGTTCTAGAAACGTTCGAGAACGGTTCTAGCAGCCAAAAAACAGCTAAATCATAGCTTGGTTTCTGCTGTAATAGTGTAAGTCACTCTGTGAATCAAACTATTATCACATTTCAGTGTATAGTGTGCGTGAACAGCGCCTTCAGATCACTGCTGTTTCTATAATGGCGATCGCCATTTTTTTTTTTTTTTTTTCTTGTCTTCCTTCCCTAAGTGCGCGCGTCTTGTGGGGCGGGCCAGCATGTCAGCCAATCCCAGACACACACACAGCTAAGTGGACTTTGAGCCAGAGAAGCAACGGCATGTGTGATAGGATCTGCATGTCACATGTCCCTGCATTATAAAACCGGACATTTTCTTCACGGACGCCATTATCTGCCTTCTGCGTCTTTGGTGTCAGACATCACTGTCGCAGCTCCGTCTTCCTGAGTCCTATAGCCGATACAGCTGTATGCGCTGCATACACAGCGTTAGACAGCTTAGGGAGAGCACTTTATAGCAGTCCTTTTAAGGGCTCCAACCGGCAGGGTCAGAGAGCCATAGGTGACAGGTCCTGCAAACAGCAACAGCGTCTGTGTGGCCCAGGTCAGGGATTTCCTACCTGCATTTCACCATTAGGAGGGAATAGAAAGGCAGTCTTCCATTCCTCTACCCAGAGCACCACAATCCTGCCACTGTACCCTCTTGTCCTCTGCACACTCCAACTGATAACTAAGCCATTATACTAGCAAACACTCAGTGTACCTAGTGGCATCCTATACGTGGCTATTGGACTTTGCTATAGTCCCACTAGTGCAAAGACATTTGCAGAGCGCGTCTGCCTGCGTTGCACACTACAACTCATTCTAACCAAGCCATTATACTAGCAAACACTCAGTGTACCTAGTGGCATCCTATACGTGGCTATTGGACTTTGCTATAGTCCCACTAGTGCAAAGACATTTGCAGAGCGCGTCTGCCTGCGTTGCACACTACAACTCATTCTAACCAAGCCATTATACTAGCAAACACTCAGTGTACCTAGTGGCATCCTATACGTGGCTATTGGACTTTGCTATAGTCCCACTAGTGCAAAGACATTTGCAGAGCGCGTCTGCCTGCGTTGCACACTACAACTCATTCTAACCAAGCCATTATACTAGCAAACACTCAGTGTACCTAGTGGCATCCTATACGTGGCTATTGGACTTTGCTATAGTCCCACTAGTGCAAAGACATTTGCAGAGCGCGTCTGCCTGCGTTGCACACTACAACTCATTCTAACCAAGCCATTATACTAGCAAACACTCAGTGTACCTAGTGGCATCCTATACGTGGCTATTGGACTTTGCTATAGTCCCACTAGTGCAAAGACATTTGCAGAGCGCGTCTGCCTGCGTTGCACACTACAACTCATTCTAACCAAGCCATTATACTAGCAAACACTCAGTGTACCTAGTGGCATCCTATACGTGGCTATTGGACTTTGCTATAGTCCCACTAGTGCAAAGACATTTGCAGAGCGCGTCTGCCTGCGTTGCACACTACAACTCATTCTAACCAAGCCATTATACTAGCAAACACTCAGTGTACCTAGTGGCATCCTATACGTGGCTATTGGACTTTGCTATAGTCCCACTAGTGCAAAGACATTTGCAGAGCGCGTCTGCCTGCGTTGCACACTACAACTCATTCTAACCAAGCCATTATACTAGCAAACACTCAGTGTACCTAGTGGCATCCTATACGTGGCTATTGGACTTTGCTATAGTCCCACTAGTGCAAAGACATTTGCAGAGCGCGTCTGCCTGCGTTGCACACTACAACTCATTCTAACCAAGCCATTATACTAGCAAACACTCAGTGTACCTAGTGGCATCCTATACGTGGCTATTGGACTTTGCTATAGTCCCACTAGTGCAAAGACATTTGCAGAGCGCGTCTGCCTGCGTTGCACACTACAACTCATTCTAACCAAGCCATTATACTAGCAAACACTCAGTGTACCTAGTGGCATCCTATACGTGGCTATTGGACTTTGCTATAGTCCCACTAGTGCAAAGACATTTGCAGAGCGCGTCTGCCTGCGTTGCACACTACAACTCATTCTAACCAAGCCATTATACTAGCAAACACTCAGTGTACCTAGTGGCATCCTATACGTGGCTATTGGACTTTGCTATAGTCCCACTAGTGCAAAGACATTTGCAGCACGTCTGCCTGCGTTGCACACTCCAACTAATTATAACTAAGTTGCATTGTCAGGGATATTTATTCTTTATTATTCTGCTGTTAATAAAGCTAGACCACCACTGCAATCTTCACCACCTCTCAATTTTTACTACCACATTTTCAGTCCACAATCTTGTCGCAATCAACATGAGTGGCAAAATGACAGATGCTGGTGGAAAGGGGAAGAGGCGTGGTGTAAAAGGCAAAAAAGGTTTTGTCCGTGGGGAAGGTGGCAAAGCTCCATTATCATCTGCTGAAGATAGACCATCTACCAGCAAAAGTAAGATGTCTACTACTTACCGTGGACAATCCGATGTGCTCCCTTTGTTACGGACACGAACAACAGGAACAAAGGTAGATGATGGGCAAAAAAGGAAAATGCTTGAATGGATCTCAAGTGGTCCAACAAGTGCCCTCTCTGCCACTTCAAGTACCGCATCCAAAAAACACCAGTCCTCTGAGTTGTCATCCCAATCAAACTTGCTTTCTCCCAGCTCTGAAGTCTCCATCAGCCCTGCACAGTATGGTGGAACTGAGATGGCTGAGTCTGCAGAGCTGTTCAGTCACACTATAGCCTGGGAATCAGAGGTCTGCTCCCAAGCTACAGTGAGTACAGAACAGGAAATGGTCTGCAGTGATGCCCAGAACCTTTGTGACTCAGATTCAGGCCGTGAGGACCAAGTTTCTGAGCATAATGTTGACCCTTTGTCACAAACTGTAACACCTGTGGTTATAGACAATGAGGAACATACTGATGAAGATGAGACGCAGATACCCGATTGGGATGACAACTTAAATATTCGTTCAGGGCAAGAAGAGGCTCGGTCTGAGGGGGAGGGGAGTGCAAACACAACAATTGATGATGACGTTCTAGATCCCACCTACTGTCAACCCCCAGTCAGGCACTCGAGGAGGTCAACAGAGGCGGTGGAGGAGGATGCAACCGACGACGAAGTTACCTTGCGCCTTCCTGGACAGAGTCGGAGCACTGGTAGCACGTCTACAACTGCATCCTCAGCCACCACTCTGCCTATGAGCATTATTCGGGGTGGATCAACAGGTCGCATGGCCTCTAAGCCTTGCCTAGCCTGGTCCTTTTTTCACATCGAAAAAGATCGCCCAACTCATGTGATATGTAACATTTGTCATGATTCTGTTAGTAGAGGTCAAAACCTCAGCAGTTTGACAACTTCTTCCATGAATCGTCACATGACTAAATATCATAAGTCCCGGTGGGAAGCTCACCGTGCTGCAATGCGGCCTAGTGGAGCGAACCATCCACCGCCCGCCCCTTCCACTGCATCCGCGCGCTCTTCATCTTCTAGGACTGTGGGGACAGCTGCCACACCTGTTTTTCCACGCAAAACTTCCACCACTGTAACCGCAACAGGCAGTTTGCTTGTAAGGTCGTCAGTTGGTTTGGAAGGGGAAACAAGTGAGTGTGTACAGCTCTCTCAGACATCGATAGCACCAACGTTGGATGAAGGCAACATCATGTCTCCGCCTGCACTTTCCTCACAAACCTGCATTTTTCAAGGGACACCCTACTCAACACCGTCTACACACAGCAGCCAGATCTCTGTCCCTCAGATGTGGTCAAATAAAAGGCCACTTCCTCCGACCCATGACAAAGCTAAGAGGTTGACTCTATCCCTCTGTAAGCTGTTGGCTACCGAAATGCTGCCTTTCCGCCTAGTGGACACACAGGATTTTAGAGACCTTATGTCTGTCGCTGTGCCCCAGTACCAGATGCCTAGTCGCCACTACTTCTCTAAGAAAGGTGTGCCCGCGCTACACCAGCATGTCGCACACAACATCACCGCTTCCTTGAGAAACTCTGTGTGTGAACGGGTGCATTTCACCACCGATACTTGGACCAGTAAGCATGGACAGGGACGTTACATGGCGCTGACTGGGCACTGGGTAACTATGGTGATAGATGGTGAAGGGTCTGCTGCACAAGTCTTGCCGTCCCCACGACTTGTGTGTCAATCCTCTGTCTGTCCAAGTTCCGCCACTGCTTCTGCATCCTCCACCTCATCTGGGTCCTCCACCTCCGCCCCAAGCCTGCCTGGTCAGGCCACCAGCGTTCTCACTGCGCAGAAGGAATCACGCACCCCTCATTACTATGCTGGCAGCAGAGCGCAACGGCATCAGGCGGTCTTTAGCTTGACATGTCTTGGTAATAAGAGTCACACAGCTGAGGAGTTGTGGTCAGCTTTGCGGTCCGAGTTTAATAAATGGTTGTCTCCACTCAAACTGCAGCCTGGTAAGGCCGTGTGCGACAATGCTGCAAACCTGGGTGCGGCACTTCGCCTGGGCAAGGTGACACACGTACCTTGTATGGCTCACGTGTTGAACCTTGTCGTGCAGCAATTTTTAACACACTATCCCGGCCTAGATGGCCTTCTGAACAGGGCACGAAAACTGTCAGCTCACTTCCGCCGTTCAAGCGCCGCAGCAGAGCGACTTGCATCGCTCCAGAAGTCTTTCGGCCTGCCGGTTCATCGCCTGAAATGCGATGTGGCGACACGCTGGAATTCAACTCTCCACATGTTACAGCGACTGTGGCAGCACCGCAGAGCCCTGGTGCAATACGTCATGACGTATAGCCTGGGCCAACGAGATGCAGAGGTGGGGCAGATCACCCTGATGGAGTGGTCTCAGATCAAGGACCTATGCACCCTTCTGCACAGTTTCGACATGGCGACGAATATGTTTAGCTCTGACAATGCCATTATCAGCATGACGATTCCAGTCATTTACATGCTGGAGCACACGCTAAACACTATTCGGAGTCAGGGGGTGGGACAACATGAAGGGGAGGAACTACAGGAGGATTCATATGCGCAAGGGACAACAACATCACGAAGGTCCAGACGTTCATCATCACCAACGCAGCAGGCATGGGACCATGGGGGACAGGGATCGACAAGGGCGCATAGTAGCAGGCGAAATGTTGAGCAAGGTGCAGGAGAACATGAAGAAATGGAGGACGAACTGTCCATGGACATGGAAGACTCAGCGGATGAGGGAGACCTTGGTCAAATTTCAGTTGAAAGAGGTTGGGGTCAGATGTCAGAGGAAGAAAGAACGGGTAGCACCTCTATGCCACAAACACAGCATGGACTTGGTCCGCATGGCTGCGCAAGACACATGAGTGCCTTTTTGTTGCACTACCTCCAACATGACAGTCGTATTGTCAAAATTAGAAGTGATGATGACTACTGGATTGCCACACTATTAGATCCCCGGTACAAGTCCAAATTTTGTGACATAATTCCAGCCATAGAAAGGGACGCACGTATGCAGGAGTATCAGCAGAAGCTGTTACTAGATCTTAGCTCGGCTTTTCCACCAAACAACCGTGCAGGTGCAGGGAGTGAATCTCCCAGTTGTAACTTGACAAACATGGGACGGTCTCGTCATCTTCAACAGTCTACCCGTACCAGTAGGACCTTTTCTGGTGCCGGTAACAGCAATTTTATGGAATCTTTTCATAATTTTTTTAGACCCTCTTTTGCAAGGCCACCAGAGACAACAAGTCTGACACATACTCAACGGCTGGAGAGGATGATACAGGAGTATCTCCAAATGAACATCGATGCCATGACTGTGCAACTGGAGCCTTGCTCCTTTTGGGCTTCAAACATAGAAAAATGGCCAGAGCTCTCCAGTTACGCCTTGGAGATTTTGTCGTGTCCAGCTGCCAGCGTTGTCTCTGAACGTGTATTCAGTGCTGCTGGGTGTGTGCTGACAGATAAGCGCACGCGTCTGTCCAGTGACAATGTGGACAGACTGACGTTCATCAAAATGAACAAGTCATGGATCCAGAAGGAATTTACTACCCCTGTGTCATCCTGGGGAGAGTAAATGCTTGTGGATTTGGAATGTGCTTGATGCAAATCAAAACATCCTGTTTGCAACTAGGGCCGAAGTGCTGCCACTGATGGGGTGGGTGTCTGTGTGGCCCAATTTTTGGAAAAAAGGGAGACTCCGCTTGGAGTAACCCTTGCTTGCTGTGTTTTTAAAAGAAGCCAAGATGAACAGAGCTGGGATCAGGAAAGACTTTGCTACCTACCCCGGTGTCATCCTGGGGACGGATAAGAATGGCGTATTTTTGAATGTGCTTGATGCAAATCTAGCTGTGAAGTGTACAACTGGGGCACAACTGCTGCCACTGAATGGGTGGGTGTGTGTGGGGCCCAATTTTTGGAAAAAAGGGGAGACTCCGCTTGGAGTAACCCTTGCTTACATTGTTTTTAAAAGAAGCCAAGATGAACAAGTCATGGGTCAGCAAAGACTTTGCTACCTACCCCAGTGTCATCCTGGGGACGGCTAAGAATAGCGTATTTTTGAATGTGCTTGATGCAAATCAAAACATCCTGTTTGCAACTAGGGCCCAAGTGCTGCCACTGATGGGGTGGGTGTCTGTGTGGCCCAATTTTTGGAAAAAAGGGAGACTCCGCTTGGAGTAACCCTTGCTTGCTGTGTTTTTAAAAGAAGCCAAGATGAACAGAGCTGGGATCAGGAAAGACTTTGCTACCTACCCCGGTGTCATCCTGGGGACGGATAAGAATAGCGTATTTTTGAATGTGCTTGATGCAAATCAAAACATCCTGTTTGCAACTAGGGCCCAAGTGCTGCCACTGATGTGGTGGGTGTCTGTGTGGCCCAATTTTTGGAAAAAAGGGAGACTCCGCTTGGAGTAACCCTTGCTTGCTGTGTTTTTAAAAGAAGCCAAGATGAACAGAGCTGGGATCAGGAAAGACTTTGCTACCTACCCCGGTGTCATCCTGGGGACGGCTAAGAATAGCGTATTTTTGAATGTGCTTGATGCAAATCAAAACATCCTGTTTGCAACTAGGGCCCAAGTGCTGCCACTGATGGGGTGGGTGTCTGTGTGGCCCAATTTTTGGAAAAAAGGGAGACTCCGCTTGGAGTAACCCTTGCTTGCTGTGTTTTTAAAAGAAGCCAAGATGAACAGAGCTGGGATCAGGAAAGACTTTGCTACCTACCCCGGTGTCATCCTGGGGACGGCTAAGAATAGCGTATTTTTGAATGTGCTTGATGCAAATCAAAACATCCTGTTTGCAACTAGGGCCGAAGTGCTGCCACTGATGGGGTGGGTGTCTGTGTGGCCCAATTTTTGGAAAAAAGGGAGACTCCGCTTGGAGTAACCCTTGCTTGCTGTGTTTTTAAAAGAAGCCAAGATGAACAGAGCTGGGATCAGGAAAGACTTTGCTACCTACCCCGGTGTCATCCTGGGGACGGATAAGAATGGCGTATTTTTGAATGTGCTTGATGCAAATCTAGCTGTGAAGTGTACAACTGGGGCACAACTGCTGCCACTGAATGGGTGGGTGTGTGTGGGGCCCAATTTTTGGAAAAAAGGGGAGACTCCGCTTGGAGTAACCCTTGCTTACATTGTTTTTAAAAGAAGCCAAGATGAACAAGTCATGGGTCAGCAAAGACTTTGCTACCTACCCCAGTGTCATCCTGGGGACGGCTAAGAATAGCGTATTTTTGAATGTGCTTGATGCAAATCAAAACATCCTGTTTGCAACTAGGGCCCAAGTGCTGCCACTGATGGGGTGGGTGTCTGTGTGGCCCAATTTTTGGAAAAAAGGGAGACTCCGCTTGGAGTAACCCTTGCTTGCTGTGTTTTTAAAAGAAGCCAAGATGAACAGAGCTGGGATCAGGAAAGACTTTGCTACCTACCCCGGTGTCATCCTGGGGACGGATAAGAATAGCGTATTTTTGAATGTGCTTGATGCAAATCAAAACATCCTGTTTGCAACTAGGGCCCAAGTGCTGCCACTGATGGGGTGGGTGTCTGTGTGGCCCAATTTTTGGAAAAAAGGGAGACTCCGCTTGGAGTAACCCTTGCTTGCTGTGTTTTTAAAAGAAGCCAAGATGAACAGAGCTGGGATCAGGAAAGACTTTGCTACCTACCCCGGTGTCATCCTGGGGACGGCTAAGAATAGCGTATTTTTGAATGTGCTTGATGCAAATCAAAACATCCTGTTTGCAACTAGGGCCCAAGTGCTGCCACTGATGTGGTGGGTGTCTGTGTGGCCCAATTTTTGGAAAAAAGGGAGACTCCGCTTGGAGTAACCCTTGCTTGCTGTGTTTTTAAAAGAAGCCAAGATGAACAGAGCTGGGATCAGGAAAGACTTTGCTACCTACCCCGGTGTCATCCTGGGGACGGATAAGAATGGCGTATTTTTGAATGTGCTTGATGCAAATCTAGCTGTGAAGTGTACAACTGGGGCACAACTGCTGCCACTGAATGGGTGGGTGTGTGTGGGGCCCAATTTTTGGAAAAAAGGGGAGACTCCGCTTGGAGTAACCCTTGCTTACATTGTTTTTAAAAGAAGCCAAGATGAACAAGTCATGGGTCAGCAAAGACTTTGCTACCTACCCCAGTGTCATCCTGGGGACGGCTAAGAATAGCGTATTTTTGAATGTGCTTGATGCAAATCAAAACATCCTGTTTGCAACTAGGGCCCAAGTGCTGCCACTGATGGGGTGGGTGTCTGTGTGGCCCAATTTTTGGAAAAAAGGGAGACTCCGCTTGGAGTAACCCTTGCTTGCTGTGTTTTTAAAAGAAGCCAAGATGAACAGAGCTGGGATCAGGAAAGACTTTGCTACCTACCCCGGTGTCATCCTGGGGACGGATAAGAATGGCGTATTTTTGAATGTGCTTGATGCAAATCTAGCTGTGAAGTGTACAACTGGGGCACAACTGCTGCCACTGAAGGGGTGGGTGTGTGGGGCCCAATTTTTGGAAAAAAGGGAGACTCCGCTTGGAGTCACCTTGCGGTGTTTTACATGACTTTAGAAGGGCGTGCCATGCCTATATCTGTGTGTCCTCCTCTTTTTCCTTGTCCAGCTGTTTTGTTTTCGCATGAGTACATGTCCTTGTCACTTTCCCATGTGTTTGTGTTGTGTTGTGAGTTGTTTGTCACCTTTTGGACACCTTTGAGGGTGTTTTCTAGGTGTTTTACTGTGTTTGTGATTGCCTGCCATTGTTTCCTATGGGCTCGAGTTCGGTTCGTCGAACGTTCGACGAGCCGAACTCGAGCCAGACCCCCCGTTCGGCGAACCGCCTCGAGCCGAACCGGGACCGGTTCGCTCATCTCTAGTCAGGAGGCATACATTCACACATGCATTGTCATCTGATTTGTTTGACTTTTGGAAAGAGTTTGAAGAAAAGCGGGTCCATGTCTGGACTCCCTGCATGTCCCTTCTCACCCCACTGTGTCTGCGGTGTTGTTAAGGTTGATTTTACAAGGCTGGAGCCTTACATGCCGCGCTCCTTCACCATCCCTTCTGGGCTCTGGCTTGAAGTGGGAGCCAGCACGGTCTCCATGCCTGGCAGGAGTCCGGTCTCCATCCACAGCCCCTTGAGGATTCTGTTGGACAGGAGCACTCATCCCCAGGGACATGGCCCTGCGTCTCAGCAGCTAAGTACCTGAGACGTTTATGTTGGGGGTCCCGGTTCTTTATTGTAAGGGGAGAGTATGCTGTATGTGATTGTTTTAACTTTTCCGGCGGGTTCTCTAGCTTTTGCCTGAGAACCGCGCCGATGGTGCCTGCTTGTCGGCCTCGCCGCTTACATTTAGGCCCCGGTTTCGCCGGAGGCCTAGTTTCATTTTCCTGCCCTCGCATGTCACTCATGCAGAGGGACAGGTTCGGCTCCTCCCGGCGGCCGTTCTACACAGGGGAGGGACACTCCCCACTGCTGGGGCGTCCCTCCTTCCCGGCAGTTCTCTCTAGCCCTCCAGTTCCCGCTCTTTTATAGGAACGCCCCATTTCTCAGGCAGAGTTCACTCTGCTCTGGGACATCCTGCATTCTGCATCTCTGCTGAGGTGCTGCGACTGGGGGACCGGGCTTCGGGATCTGGAGGGCACACAACACCGCGCTCAGCGGTTTGGTAAGCCACAGCCGGTCTCCGGTTGTGGACCTCTGTATACCAGCAGCATGTCTCACACAAGGAGCAAGGCTCCAAAGCTTTATGCTGCATGCACTGCATGTAAGCTCCTGCTGCCTGAGCCGAGCACCTATCCACATTGTGATGTCTGCTCTAACTTGGCGGTGCCACAGCCTGGAGTCTCACCCCCAGTGGTCTCTCAGGCTGCTGCTGCACCTGTGACTGAACCCCCGGCCTGGGTAGAGTCCTTTTCTAGGTCCATATCCCAGTCGTTTGCTGAGTCCATGGGGCTTTTGTCCAGGACTTTGAATATGCATCAGCCCCCCTCACAGGGTGCCTCTAATACTCTTGACAGAGGACTCCTATCCTCTGACCTCCGTCCATCGGAGCTCACGGAGGATTCATCATCTGATCTCAGACCCCGTCCTTCTAAGAGAAGGCGCAGGGTTTCCTCCCCCTCCCCATCCCACGGCTCTGTCTCAAGAGCTGACTCTCAAGATGAGGAGGATGCCCTCACTGGGGGCTCGGAGGTTATGTATCCCATCGATTTCTCTGAGGGTGACTCAGATCTTAGTGATTTGATTGCTTCTATTAATTCTGTGCTGGATCTCAATCCGCCAGTATCAGAGGAGCAACTCTCTTTGGCAGAAAAACATCAGTTTACCTCGCCTAAGAGAGTAAAGAGTGTGTTCTTTAACCACTCCAGTTTTCAGACCGCTGTGACCAAACCCAGGGCCTACCCTGACTAACGCTTTCCAAAGCGTGGTTCTGATGATCGGTTTCCATTTCCACCTGAGGTGGTCAAGGAGTGGTCTCACTCCCCAAAGGTAGACCCTCCTGTGTCTAGGCTATCAGCCCGGACCGTTGTGTCGGTGGCTGACGGCACCTCACTTAAGGATTCCACTGACCGTCAGATTGACCTTCTGGCCAAATCTGTGTATGAAGCTGCGGGGGCCTCGTTTTCCCCGACTTTTGCAGCAGTGTGGGCTCTCAAAGCCATCTCTGCTTCTCTAGAGGAGATGTATTCCCTCACCAAGGAATCTATGCCTGAGATGGTTACCTTAACTGCTCAGGCTTCAGCTTTTTCATCCTATGCCATGCTAGAGGCTGCTCACCGCACTGCGGTGGCTTCAGCTAATTCTCTTGTTATCCGCAGGATTTTGTGGCTTCGAGAGTGGAAAGCAGATGCTTCTTCCAAGAAGTTTCTTGCTGGGCTCACTTTTGCTGGTTCACGGCTGTTTGGTGAACAGCTGGATGAAATCATTAAAGAAGCTACTGGCGGGAAGAGTACTTCCATGCCACAAACCAAGACCAGGAAACCCGCCCAGGGTAGGAATCAGTCGAGGTTTCGTTCCTTTCGTTCCTCCAACTGGTCATCCTCTAAGCCTTCCGCCTCGTCCGCTAACTCAGCCAAGGATCAGAAATCCAACTGGCGCCCAAAAGCGCGTCCGCAGAAGACCGCAGAAGGTTCTGCCACTAAGGCAGCTTCCTCATGACTCTCGGCCCGCTCCAGCCACGTCCTTAGTCGGTGGCAGGCTCTCCCACTTTGGCGACGCTTGGTTAAAGCAAGTCTCCGATCAGTGGGTGAGAGACATCATATCTCACGGCTACAGGATAGAATTCTCTTCCAGCCCTCCAAACAGATTTTTTCTCTCAACTCCCCCCTGCTCCAAGGCCGCCGCCTTCTCGCAGGCCGTGGCGTCCTTGCAGGCAAACGGAGTGATTGTCCCAGTTCCCTCTCAGGAACGGTTCAGAGGTTTTTACTCAAATCTCTTCCTAGTTCCAAAAAAGGACGGTACCTTCCGGCCCATCCTGGATCTCAAGCTTCTCAACAAGCATGTCCGGGTGCGGCATTTTCGCATGGAGTCTCTGCGATCAGTCATTGCCTCTATGACCCAAGGGGAGTTCCTGGCGTCCATTGACATCAGAGATGCCTATCCACATGTGCCAATCGCAGTGTCACATCAGCGTTGGTTACGTTTTGCGATAGGAGAGGATCATTTCCAATTCGTGGCTCTCCCCTTCGGGTTAGCCACGGCCCCTCGGGTATTCACCAAGGTCATGGCGGCAGTGATTGCGGTCCTGCACCTCCAGGGGTTGGCAGTGCTTCCTTATCTGGACGACCTTCTGGTCAAGGGTACATCCAGCGCAGACTGTCAGCGGAGTGTTTCGCTCACTCTCGCCACCCTAGCCCAATTCGGGTGGATTGTCAATCTTCCCAAATCCACTCTGACTCCGACCCAGAGTCTCACGTACCTAGGGATGCAGTTCGAGACTTTGCTGGCACTTGTGAAGTTGCCCTTAGACAAACAGCTGTCACTCCGGTTGGCGGTGCGCTCTCTCCTGAGGCCCCGCCGTTATACCCTCAGGCGTCTGATGCAGGTGCTGGGTCAAATGGTGGCCTCCATGGAGGCGGTTCCCTTTGCCCAGTTCCATCTGCGTCCTCTGCAGCTGGACATTCTCCGCTGTTGGAACAAGCGGCCTTCCTCCTTACAGAGGTTAGTGGCTCTGTCGCCACGGACCAGGAGCTCTCTTCAGTGGTGGCTTCGACCCCTCTCCCTGTCCCAAGGGCGCTCCTTCCTGACTCCGTCCTGGGTAATTCTCACCACGGATGCCAGCCTATCCGGCTGGGGAGCGGTACATCTCTACCACAGAGCACAGGGCACTTGGACTCCGTCCGAGTCAGCCCTTTTCAATCAATGTGCTGGAAACCAGAGCTGTGCTTCTAGCTCTCCTAGCCTTTCACCACCTGTTGGCGGGCAGGCACATTTGAGTCCAGTCAGACAACGCGACAGCGGTTGCCTACATCAATCACCAAGGCGGGACACGCAGCCGCCTGGCAATGTTGGAGGTCCAACGCATTCTTCAATGGGCGGAGGACTCCAAGTCCACCATATCCGCAGTCCACATCCCTGGCGTAGAAAACTGGGAGGCAGATTATCTCGGCCGTCAATCCGTGGACGGTGGCGAGTGGTCCCTGCACCCGGCAGTGTTTCAGTCAATCTGCCGCAAGTGGGGCACTCCGGACGTGGACCTAATGGCATCCCATCACAACAACAAGGTTCCGGTTTACGTGGCTCGCTCCCACGATCCTCAGGCCTTCGCCGCGGACGCTCTGGTTCAAGACTGGTCCCAGTTTCGTCTGTCCTACGTGTTTCCCCCTCTAGCTCTCTTGCCCAGAGTCCTGCGCAAGATCAGAATGGAGGGCTGTCGAGTTATCCTCATTGCACCGGACTGGCCCAGGCGAGCTTGGTATCCGGACCTGCTCCAACTGTCCGTGGAGATGCCATGGCATCTTCCGGACCGTCCAGACCTGCTCTCGCAAGGTCCGTTTTTCCGCCCGAATTCTGCGGCACTCAAATTGACGGCGTGGCTCTTGAGTCCTGGATTTTGACGGCTTCTGGTATTCCTCCTGAAGTCATCTCCACTATGACTCGGGCCCGTAAGTCTTCCTCCGTCAAGATCTATCACAGGACTTGAAAAATTTTCCTGTCCTGGTGTCGCTCTTCCGGCCATTCTCCTTGGCCATTCTCGTTGCTGACCCTTCTGTCCTTTCTACAGTCCGGTCTGCAGCTAGGACTGTCCCTCAACTCTCTCAAGGGACAAGTCTCAGCTCTATCAGTGCTGTTCCAGCGGCGTCTCGCCCGGCTGGCTCAGGTCCGCACCTTCATGCAAGGTGCGTCTCACATCATTCCGCCTTATCGGCGGCCCTTGGATCCCTAGGACCTTAACTTGGTCCTCACGGTATTGCAGAAACCCCCTTTCGATCCCCTTAGGGAGGTTTCTTTGTATCGTCTTTCTCAAAAGGTGGCCTTTCTAGTTGCCATAACTTCTCTCAGGAGAGTCTCTGATTTGGCTGCGCTCTCCTCGGAGTCACCTTTTTTGGTTTTTCACCAAGACAAGGTAGTTCTCTTTCCGACCCCGGACTTTCTTCCTAAGGTGGTCTCTCCCTTCCACCTTAACCAGGACATTACCTTGCCTTCCTTCTGTCCGGCCCCTGTTCATCGCTTTGAAAAAGCGTTGCATACTCTGGATCTGGTGCGTGCTCTCCGGATCTATGTGTCTCGCATCGCTGCTCTTAGCCGGTGCACTTCTCTTTTTGTGCTAACCACAGGCCGGCGCAAGGGCCTCTCGGCTTCTAAGCCGACCTTAGCCCGTTGGATTAGGTCGACCATTTCGGATGCCTACCAGTGTACTCAGGTGTCTCCCCCGCCGGGGATCAAGGCACACTCGACCAGAGCTGTCGGTGCCTCTTGGGCTTTCAGGCACCAGGCTACGGCTCAACAAGTCTGTCAGGCTGCCACTTGGACTAGCCTGCATACCTTTTCGAAGCACTACCAAGTGCATGCTCATGCTTCGGCAGATGCGAGCTAGGCAGACGCATCCTTCAGGCGGCTGTCGCCCACTTGGGAAGTTAGGCTCTGCCTACTTCTTAGTTTTTCTGTTTATTTCCCACCCATGGACTGCTTTGGAACGTCCCATGGTCTGGGTCTCCCAAAGGAACGATAAAGAAAAAGAGAATTTTGTTACTTACCGTAAATTCTTTTTCTTATAGTTCCGTATTGGGAGACCCAGCTCCCTCCCTGTTGCCTGTTGGCAATTTTCTTGTTCCGTGTGTTATCACCGGCTGTTGTCGTGGACAGAGTCTCCGGTTGTTCCGGTTCTTACTCGGTTCTACTTGTGGGTGGCTATTCTCCTTCAGCTTTTGCACTAAACTGGCTAGGACTGGCTCACAAGGGGGTGTATAAGCTCAGAGGGAGGAGCTACACTTTTAAGTGTAGTACTTTGTGTGTCCTCCGGAGGCAGAAGCTAAACACCCATGGTCTGGGTCTCCCAATACGGAACTATAAGAAAAAGAATTTACGGTAAGTAACAAAATTCTCTTTTTTTTTACAATAGTCCTCAGCCACGACTGCGTCCAGGGGCTTTGTTTCCAGATCCTCAAAAAAGCCGCTGCGAACAGTGACCGATATTTACAAGAAAACCGGCTTTTAAGTTACAAGAAGAAAAAAAAAGCAAAAAAAAAAACCTGCAAAATCCATCTGAAATAACCCGCATCAATAAATAACAAAACGTTTTCCCTTTAGCAATAATTGTGTTTTAAACTCCGGCGAAATTATAGCAATCTTTTCTCTGTCACAGAATACAAGCCACATTCAGGCGGCAGCAATGAAACGCTGTTATTTAGGTAGAACCATCTCCTCTCTATCACTAGCACTTCACATGAATGCGGGATTTACACCATCATCTAAAGTGGTTGTGTAATCATCGGCGTCTCTGGGTGCTCGGCTCCGGGGGGCACCGCGCGCCTCTTCCAAAGATTTTTGCTTTTTGCATTACAATTTTTGTTATTTTTTTCAAACATGCACAATTAAAAGGAGGTAATGTGATTTAAATTGTAATGAGTGGAGGGGTTTTTCAGTGCAGCTGCTTTATAGGATTGCAATGCCATTTATATAAAATTTCTCCATCATAGGGGTCATACTGGTCTACCTTAAATAGTTATTCCCATCTTCATGAATAAATTTTGTAATTTACTGCTTATTAAACTCTTCATCTGTTCTTGAGATAGTAACACTTTTCATCTTTTGTTGCCATGGAGACCGACCACTGCTGCTAGACTGCAGAACACGCGCAGTGCTTACAACTCATTTTCTATTAAGCTTGTAAGCGCTGTATTGAAGCTTGCCGTTACCTCTTAATCCGGGCCAGCTTCATTGCCACACTTAAAAGCTAGAAAACAGCGGTGGTCGGTCTCCTAGCAACCAATTGGTAAACAAAAAGAAAACGTTAAAGGGAACCTGTCACCAGTTTTTTGGCATATAAGCTGCGGCCACCACCACCGGGCTCTTATATGCAGCATTCTAACGTGTTGTATATAAGAGCCCAGGCCGGGAGTATAACATAAACACTTTATAATACTCACCTAACGGTCGTACAGTTGGCCATATGGGCGTGTCCGGTGCCAGAGCCTCCCCTTTCGGCCATCTTCGTCCTTTATGAAGCTTGTGTGTGCATGACTTGTCCTACGTCATACACACTCGCCGGTCCTGCGCAGGCGCACTACAATACTTTGATCTGCCCTGCTCAGGACCTGAATGCCGGCGAATGTGTGTGACGTCGGACCCGTCATGCACCGCGGCTAGAGGAGAACAAGGATGGCCAAAAGAGGCGGCACCGGACAACGGAGACTCCCATAAGGTCCACTGCACAACCGTTAGATAAATATTATAAAGTGTTTTTTATGTTATGCCCCCGGCCTGGGCTCTTATATACAGCATTCTAACATGCTGTATATAAGGTGGTGGGGGCCGCAGCTTATAGGCCGAAAAAGTGGTGAGAGGTTCCCTTTTAAAGGGTTATTCCCATCTTCATGAATAGATATTACAGCTTATTAAACTCTTCTTCTGTTCTTGAGATATTAACATTTGCCTTGGAGACCGACCACTGCTGCTAGCCCGCAGAACACGCGCAGTGCTTACCACTCATTTTCTATTAAGCTTGTAAGCGCTGTATTGAAGCTGTCCAAGGTCGCTGAAGCGTGCTGTTGCCTCCCTAATTTGGGCCAGCCACGCTTAAAAGATAGAAAGCAGCGGTGGTCTGTCTCCTAGCAACCAAGCGGTAAACAAAAAGAAAACGTTAATATCTCAAGAACGGCTGACAATTTTAATAAACAGTAAATTGCAAAAGTGCTTGTTTTTTTATAATTAGTATCCAACTATGAAGCTAGAAATCATTATTTAAGGACATGGAGTCTTACAGGCAATGCTCCAAATTAGTTTTTCATTTTGCAAGGGAGCTATTTAACAAATACTACATGACGGAGCCAATGTGCAAGTCCATGCCTGCGTCTTTAGCGCCATGGCTGGCTGAGTGTGACGGCCTTGAGGTGGCTTCTTTCGAGCTAATTTGCATAGTTTTCTCCCAAGGAGTATTATTGCCTGTGTGACCCCCATACTCTGTTGCTTCCCCCCACTTTGCCTGAAGGGCATCGCAAGCAGCCGGCTAGGGGGAAAAGACTGAAATCGCTGTCTGTGGATACATTTCTGCCTCGCCATTTATCCCTGGTTTTGGTCCAAGGCTCGGTAAACAGTCAGACATTGACTTTTAAAGAGATGGTTCACTACTTTGCAATGGTGGCCACCTCTTTGTAAAACTGATAGGGAAGGCTTTTTCTAAATATCTTGTTCAGCCAAATCTGTCGGTGATCGGCGTTATCGCGGTACGCTCTTTCACATCACATGACACCCCCCCCCCCCGGGCTCCGTGACCTCTGGGATCCAGAGATGTCACGTCAACTTTCAGTTGACCTGACACCACCGAGGCCGGCCCCAGTCTCCGTGAGTGACTGTGCTGTGGGCGGCATTTCACCGCTCATCACAGCCCAGTGTCACAGCGCAGCATCGCTCCTGCTTGCGGCACTCTCAGGTGAAGCAGAGTGCACGCGACATGCTGCGCTGGGCTGTGACGAGTGGTGAAACTCCGCCCACAGCACAGTCACTCAAAGAGATTGGGGCTGGCCTCGGTGGTGGCAAGTCAGCTGGAAGTTGACGTGACCTAACCGCATTCCAGAGGTCACGGGGCTTTGGGGGATCACTATATGGGGATGAGCGGACCGCGATAGTGCTGCTCACAGGCAGAATTGGCTGATCGATAGGGAAGGCTTTTTCTAAATACCTTGGTTTTACAGGAATGTGGCCACTATTGCAAATTAGTGAACCACCCCTTTATGGTTGGCACATCTTTCACATTGTGTGAAAGCTGATTTTTATTCTGTTACATCCTCCACCACTCCAGAAGACCAACAAGACCATTGCAGTGGAAGACTTATAGATGGATAGAGGAATAAATAGATGGATAAATAGATTGATGGCTACATAGCTGGCTAGATAGATGGATACATACTGTAGATGGCTGGATAGATGGATGCATACTGTAGATGGCTGGATAGATGGATACATACTGTAGATGGCTGGATAGATGGATACATACTGTAGATGGCTGGATAGATGGATACATACTGCAGATGGCTGGATAGATGGATACATACTGTAGATGGCTGGATAGATGGATACATACTGTAGATGGCTGGATAGATGGATGCATACTGTAGATGGCTGGATAGATGGATACATACTGTAGATGGCTGGATAGATGCATACTGTAGATGGCTGGATAGATGGATACATACTGTAGATGGCTGGATAGATGGATACATACTGTAGATGGCTGGATAGATGGATACATACTGTAGATGGCTGGATAGATGGATACATACTGTAGATGGCTGGATAGATGGATACATACTGTAGATGGCTGGATAGATGGATACATACTGTAGATGGCTGGATAGATGGATACATACTGTAGATGGCTGGATAGATGGATACATACTGTAGATGGCTGGATAGATGGATGCATACTGTAGATGGCTGGATAGATGGATACATACTGCAGATGGCTGGATAGATGGATGCATACTGTAGATGGCTGGATAGATGGATACATACTGTAGATGGCTGGATAGATGGATGCATACTGTAGATGGCTGGATAGATGGATACATACTGTAGATGGCTGGATAGATGGATACATACTGCAGATGGCTGGATAGATGGATACATACTGTAGATGGCTGGATAGATGGATACATACTGTAGATGGCTGGATAGATGGATACATACTGCAGATGGCTGGATAGATGGATACATACTGTAGATGGCTGGATAGATGGATGCATACTGTAGATGGCTGGATAGATGGATACATACTGTAGATGGCTGGATAGATGGATACATACTGTAGATGGCTGGATAGATGGATACATACTGTAGATGGCTGGATAGATGGATACATACTGTAGATGGCTGGATAGATGGATGCATACTGTAGATGGCTGGATAGATGGATGCATACTGTAGATGGCTGGATAGATGGATACATACTGTAGATGGCTGGATAGATGCATACTGTAGATGGCTGGATAGATGGATACATACTGCAGATGGCTGGATAGATGGATGCATACTGTAGATGGCTGGATAGATGGATACATACTGTAGATGGCTGGATAGATGGATGCATACTGTAGATGGCTGGATAGATGGATACATACTGTAGATGGCTGGATAGATGGATGCATACTGTAGATGGCTGGATAGATGGATACATACTGTAGATGGCTGGATAGATGGATGCATACTGCAGATGGCTGGATAGATGGATACATACTGTAGATGGCTGGATAGATGGATACATACTGTAGATGGCTGGATAGATGGATACATACTGCAGATGGCTGGATAGATGGATACATACTGTAGATGGCTGGATAGATGGATACATACTGTAGATGGCTGGATAGATGGATACATACTGTAGATGGCTGGATAGATGGATGCATACTGTAGATGGCTGGATAGATGGATGCATACTGTAGATGGCTGGATAGATGGATACATACTGTAGATGGCTGGATAGATGCATACTGTAGATGGCTGGATAGATGGATGCATACTGTAGATGGCTGGATAGATGGATGCATACTGCAGATGGCTGGATAGATGGATACATACTGTAGATGGCTGGATAGATGGATACATACTGCAGATGGCTGGATAGATGGATACATACTGTAGATGGCTGGATAGATGGATGCATACTGTAGATGGCTGGATAGATGGATACATACTGTAGATGGCTGGATAGATGGATGCATACTGTAGATGGCTGGATAGATGGATACATACTGTAGATGGCTGGATAGATGGATGCATACTGTAGATGGCTGGATAGATGGATGCATACTGTAGATGGCTGGATAGATGGATACATACTGTAGATGGCTGGATAGATGGATGCATACTGTAGATGGCTGGATAGATGCATACTGTAGATGGCTGGATAGATGGATGCATACTGTAGATGGCTGGATAGATGGATACATACTGTAGATGGCTGGATAGATGGATGCATACTGTAGATGGCTGGATAGATGGATACATACTGTAGATGGCTGGATAGATGGATACATACTGTAGATGGCTGGATAGATGGATGCATACTGTAGATGGCTGGATAGATGGATACATACTGTAGATGGCTGGATAGATGGATGCATACTGTAGATGGCTGGATAGATGGATACATACTGTAGATAGCTGGATAGATGGATACATACTGTAGATGGCTGGATAGATGGATACATACTGTAGATGGCTGGATAGATGGATACATACTGCAGATGGCTGGATAGATGGATACATACTGTAGATGGCTGGATAGATGGATACATACTGTAGATGGCTGGATAGATGGATACATACTGTAGATGGCTGGATAGATGGATACATACTGTAGATGGCTGGATAGATGGATACATACTGTAGATGGCTGGATAGATGGATACATACTGTAGATGGCTGGATAGATGGATACATACTGTAGATGGCTGGATAGATGGATACATACTGTAGATGGCTGGATAGATGGATGCATACTGTAGATGGCTGGATAGATGGATACATACTGTAGATAGCTGGATAGATGGATACATACTGTAGATGGCTGGATAGATGGATACATACTGCAGATGGCTGGATAGATGGATACATACTGTAGATGGCTGGATAGATGGATACATACTGTAGATGGCTGGATAGATGGATACATACTGTAGATGGCTGGATAGATGGATACATACTGTAGATGGCTGGATAGATGGATACATACTGTAGATGGCTGGATAGATGCATACTGTAGATGGCTGGATAGATGGATACATACTGTAGATGGCTGGATAGATGGATACATACTGTAGATGGCTGGATAGATGGATGCATACTGTAGATGGCTGGATAGATGGATGCATACTGCAGATGGCTGGATAGATGGATACATACTGTAGATGGCTGGATAGATGGATGCATACTGTAGATGGCTGGATAGATGGATACATACTGTAGATGGCTGGATAGATGGATACATACTGTAGATGGCTGGATAGATGGATGCATACTGCAGATGGCTGGATAGATGGATACATACTGTAGATGGCTGGATAGATGGATGCATACTGTAGATGGCTGGATAGATGGATGCATACTGTAGATGGCTGGATAGATGGATACATACTGTAGATGGCTGGATAGATGGATGCATACTGTAGATGGCTGGATAGATGGATACATACTGCAGATGGCTGGATAGATGGATACATACTGTAGATGGCTGGATAGATGGATGCATACTGTAGATGGCTGGATAGATGGATGCATACTGTAGATGGCTGGATAGATGGATACATACTGTAGATGGCTGGATAGATGGATGCATACTGTAGATGGCTGGATAGATGGATACATACTGTAGATGGCTGGATAGATGGATACATACTGTAGATGGCTGGATAGATGGATGCATACTGTAGATGGCTGGATAGATGGATACATACTGTAGATGACTGGATAGATGGATGCATACTGTAGATGGCTGGATAGATGGATACATACTGTAGATGGCTGGCTGGATAGATGGATACATACTGTAGATGGCTGGCTGGATAGATGGATACATACTGTAGATGGCTGGATAGATGGATACATACTGTAGATGGCTGGATAGATGGATGCATACTGTAGATGGCTGGATAGATGGATACATACTGCAGATTGCTGGATAGATGGATACATACTGTAGATGGCTGGATAGATGGATACATACTGTAGATGGCTGGATAGATGGATGCATACTGCAGATGGCTGGATAGATGGATACATACTGTAGATGGCTGGATAGATGGATACATACTGTAGATGGCTGGATAGATGGATACATACTGTAGATGGCTGGATAGATGGATACATACTGTAGATGGCTGGATAGATGGATACATACTGTAGATGGCTGGATAGATGGATGCATACTGTAGATGGCTGGATAGATGGATACATACTGCAGATTGCTGGATAGATGGATACATACTGTAGATGGCTGGATAGATGGATGCATACTGTAGATGGCTGGATAGATGGATGCATACTGTAGATGGCTGGATAGATGGATACATACTGTAGATGGCTGGATAGATGGATACATACTGTAGATGGCTGGATAGATGGATGCATACTGTAGATGGCTGGATAGATGGATGCATACTGTAGATGGCTGGATAGATGGATGCATACTGTAGATGGCTGGATAGATGGATGCATACTGTAGATGGCTGGATAGATGGATGCATACTGTAGATGGCTGAATAGATGGATGCATACTGTAGATGGCTGGATAGATGGATACATACTGTAGATGGCTGGATAGATGGATACATACTGTAGATGGCTGGATAGATGGATGCATACTGTAGATGGCTGGATAGATGGATACATACTGTAGATGGCTGGATAGATGGATGCATACTGTAGATAGCTGGATAGATGGATGCATACTGTAGATGGCTGGATAGATGGATGCATACTGTAGATGGCTGGATAGATGGATGCATACTGTAGATGGCTGGATAGATGGATGCATACTGTAGATGGCTGGATAGATGGATGCATACTGTAGATGGCTGGATAGATGGATACATACTGTAGATGGCTGGATAGATGGATACATACTGTAGATGGCTGGATAGATGGATACATACTGTAGATGGCTGGATAGATGGATACATACTGTAGATGGCTGGATAGATGGATGCATACTGTAGATGGCTGGATAGATGGATACACACCGCAGATGGCTGGATAGATGGATACATACTGTAGATGGCTGGATAGATGGATGCATACTGCAGATGGCTGGATAGATGGATGCATACTGTAGATGGCTGGATAGATGGATACATACTGTAGATGGCTGGATAGATGGATACACACCGCAGATGGCTGGATAGATGGATACATACTGCAGATGGCTGGATAGATATAAACTGTAATGTATGTGAATTATTGAAACAGTCTGAAGTTTCTTTCTTCCGTCTCAGAAATCCAAAACGACCATGATGGATAAAATGAGGAAGGAGGGGGATGCAGCTGCAGGATTCCACATTGTGCCTGTGAGACTGCATCTGGTGGGAGGGGAAGGGGGGGTTGACATCTAATTCAGGAATTATAATAATTTGCTTATGTCTTGCAAGAAAGTATATAAAGAGGAGCAAGGAAAATACCCCAAACTGGTGGGCTGCAGTCAGCATTTCTGGCTGCATTAAGGAGGGATTTTGATATTATTTTACATAGGGCATACCGTATATCCCCCATCAGCATTTGAATTTGACCCTAGAGATCTGGGCATGGAGATCGGTGCCACAGTTAGATTGTTCTGTGCAAAAATGTTTTTTAATTTCAGCAATTTTTATTTTTAACTTTTTTTAGGTGTGTCGACTCGGAGGAGTAAAGCACCTGGTCGATCTTCTGGATCACAAAGTTTTGGAAGTTCAGAAAAATGCATGCGGCGCCTTAAGAAACCTAGTATATGGTAAATCTACTGATGAAAACAAGATTGCGGTGAAGAACGCAGGCGGGATCCCTGCCCTCCTTAGACTACTGAGAAAAACAAACGACCAAGAAATCCGAGAACTTGTGACCGGTGAGTGGAGCGCACGTGCGACAAACAATGTAACTATTTAGCAATAATGCAATTGTTTAGCCAGCGAAATATAATATTTATTTATATATATGTATATATATTTATATGTATATATATATTTATATGTATATATATATGTATATATATGTGTATATATATATATAATAGTGTGTGTGTGTATGTGTATATATATATATATATATATATATATATATATATATATATATATATATATATATATATATATATATATATATATATACATATATATACATACATACATACATACATACATACATACATCTCACACACACACACACACACACACACACACACACACACACACACACACTAATATATATATAATGTGTGTGTGTATATATAATATATACCCGATATGATGTCATGTGATCATGGGTGACTGAGAATTCTGCTTTTAATTAAATGGCTTCATTCTGTACCTGCCATTACTGTGACTTTCACGCCGCATCCAAAAATTCTGTATGGGAAGGGTGTGGGCGAATGCAATTGTTCCATTTTAAAGGCATGTTCAAAGGTACCGCATTTTGCTGCAGAAAGTTTCTGCTGAAATTCAGGGGGAAAGAAGTGACTGGACCATCTGCACCACCAAATTGTGTGCATTTTAGGGTTGCTTTTTCTGATGTTTTCCTAACAAAAAGCAGACTAATGGCTGCAGATACAGTTGGAAGACTGTCTCAAGTGGGGTAGCACAGGGCTCGGTTCTGGGCCTGTGTTGTTCAACATCTTTATCAATGATTTAGAAGAAGGAATTAAGGGTAAACTGACTAAATTTGCTTATAACGCAAAGTTAGGAGGAATAACTAATACAAGAGAGAGAGGATTCAACAAGATCTAAACAAGCTGGGACAGTGGGCAGCAACTAATAGAATGTTTTTTAACAGGGAGAAACGCAAGGTCTTACATCTTGGCAAAAATAATGAAAAGAGCTTATACAGCATGGGAGAAATCTAAGAGCTATCCAACATGTGTGAAAAAGACTTAGGTATACTAATAGATCACAGACTGAACATGAGTCAACAGTGTGACGCAGCAGCAAAAAATGCAAGCATCATTCTAGGATGTATTAACAGAAGCATACAGTCTAGATCACGTGAAGTCATTATCCCCCTTTATTCCTCTTTGGTCAGACCTCATCTGGAATATTATGTCCAGTTCCAGACATCAACAAACTGGAGCAAGTTCAGAGAAGAGTGACCAGAATGGTGACTGGTCTCCAAACCATGTCCTATGAGGAACGGTTACAGGATTTAGGATTGTTTAGCTTGCAAAAGAGAAGATCGAGAGGAGACTTAATAGCGGTCTACAAATATCTTAAAGGCTGTCACACTGTAGAGGGATCAGTTTTATTCTCATTTTCACAAGGAAAGACTAGAAGCAATGGGATGAAACTGATGGGGAGGAGACACAGATTAGATCTTCGAAAAAGCTTTTTGACAGTGAGAGTGATCATTGAGTGGAACAGGCTGCCACGAGAGGTGGTGAGGTCTCCTTCAATGGAAGTCTTTAAAAAGAGGTTGGACGGACATCTGCCTGGGATGATTTAGTGAATCCTGCTTTGAGCGGGGGGTTGGACTAGATGACCCAGGAGGGCCATTCCAACTCTAATATTCTATGATTCTATAATGTGTAATAATGCAAAAAAAAGCCCTATCCCCAATTCACTTGCTGCTTCCCAGGGCGCCTGCAAGCCTCTGTAACCAGTGATTGACTGCAGCGGTACGACATTGCATGTGTAACCAGAATGACAGACAACACAGTGGTTTTTATAAACTGTAATAGGTTTTTTTTTATGGGGAAAACTTAGTGACAAATCTGCAGCCTTTTTGTAACCGAATTTTAATATGCAGCGGGTTTCTAAAAAAAAAAAAAAAAAACTGCCCCATGAGTCAATTTCTGCTCAGAAAATTTCAGCAGCGTGTGGATGAGATCTTCTACTATGGTTTTCTATGAATTTTCTGTAGAAAATTTGCTAGAATTCCCATTCACGGGAATAAAATCCTAAATTTTCAGAAACCCCCAGACATCCCAAAAAAAGCTATATAGTATAAGGCTATGTGCACACCCAAAGTTTTTGGTGCAGACATTTCTGCATTTCTTAGCAGACGCAACCGTAAAAAATTAGCGTTTTTGTTGCAGTTTTTTCTCATATATTAGTATGGGCGAAATCTGCAGCAAAAATGTTGAAAGAATTCACTTGCTGCAGATTAGTCTACTTGTCTTCAGCAAACTGTTTGCAAGCTTTTTTGTGCATCATCTGTAGAATAGGCTTCCTTCTGGGATGACTGCCATACAGATTAATGTGATGCAGCGTGAGGTAGATGGTCTGAGCACTGATAGGCGGACCCCCACCCACCCCTGTAACCTCTGCAGTGTGCGGTGTGTGGTCTGAGCACTGATAGGGGGACCCCCCCACCCCTGTAACTTCTGCAGTGAACAGTGTATGGTCTGAGCACTGACAGGCGGACCCCCCCACCCCTGTAACCTCTGCGGTGTATGGTCTGAGCACTGACAGGCAGACCCCCCACCCCTGTAACCTCTGCAGTGTGCGGCGTATGGTCTGAGCATGACAGGCGGACCCCCCCACCCCTGTAACCTCTGCGTTGTATGGTCTGAGCACTGACAGGCAGATCCCCTACCCCTGTAACCTCTGCAGTGTGCGGCGTATGGTCTGAGCATGACAGGCGGACCCCCCCACCCCTGTAACCTCTGCAGTGTGTGGCGTATGGTCTGAGCACTGACAGGCGGACCTCCCCACCCCTTTACCTCTGCAGCAATGCTGGCAGCATTCATACGTCTGTTTTGAAAAGACGACCTCTGGATATGACGCTGAGCACGTGCACTCACCTTCTGTGGTCAATTTATAGGCAGGCCTGTTCTGAGTGTGACCTGTCTTGTTATACCACTGTATGGTCTTGGCCACCATGCTGCAGCTCAGTGTTGAGGAGTTGGCAATCATCTTATAGCATCGGCCATCTTTATGTAGAGCAACAATTATTTTTTTTTCTCAGTTCCTCAGAGAATTCTTTGCCATGAGGAGCCATGTTGAGCTTCCAGTGACCAGTATGAGAGAGTGTGTGAGAGAAAACACCAAATGTAACACCCCTGCTCCCTATTCACACGTGAGACCTAAATTGCTCGGCCACGCAGAGGATGCTCCAAGAAACTGTGCTTGGTCTGAACAGTCATTTTATTCTAGGTTTCCCCTAAGCATGGGCATGTAATTTGCACCAGTACATTTATTATAATGTTCGAGTCGTGACTTATATAATACGCTATGAAAATAGAAGCACAAGTGCTGCAGCCGCTAATTAAAATGTTTGCAATGCGGAGCGTCCTGTGATTGCAGAGCGCCGCTGCCTCCCGCTTTTGTTTGGGTAATTTGTTCCCTCTGCAATTTTCATTACTACTATTATTTATATAAAATCATCTCTGACGCCACGTTCACTGATTATCTAATGCATTAACATTCAATCTCAAGCTGCTATGATATTGGCAAAAATAATTGAGTGCTGTTCATGAATTTCCCAGACTAATGTTCATTCTTTTTTTTTTTAATATTTTTTTTTTTTTTTTTTAATTCCCAACATAATTCAGAAATGAAAAATGCGGCGTTCATAAACAAATTCTCCGGCTAATGACTGATTTAACTCCAGTTGAATGTCTTTGACCGGGCGCCGTCCCCTCCCGTATTTTCACTGCGTTCATGTCACACCGCACAGTACACGAGCTAATTACTATTTTAATATGGATGTAATTATCAAAATGAACTGGCATAAATAGGATTGCTAGGCAGGTTTTTAGGACGTGACGGCAGCCAAGTTGGTAGTTAACGTGGGTATGATATTAGTAGTCGAGTCACACCCTCCTAGAGCGGCAATTTTGTGGCACTTTATTCTTGTGAGACACTTGTCAAGAATGTTACATACATAAGTGGTTTAATTTTTGAAACATTAAAAAATCTTAAGGGTTGTTTTTTTTTTTTTATTTTATTTTTGTGCCAGCTACGTCAACCAGAGTTTTCTGCCCCTCCCCCCGCTGTCATAGCCTCACCTTCCACTGACTTGGCAACTATGGTGCCCTCTGACAGTGACTCTTGCTCATACCGCGGTGCCCTCTGACAGCGACTCTTGCCGCGGTACCCTCTGGCAGCGACGCTTGCCGCGGTGCCCTCTGGCAGCGACGCTTGCCGCGGTGCCCTCTGGCAGCGACGCTTGCCGCGGTGCCCTCTGGCAGCGACGCTTGCCGCGGTGCCCTCTGGCAGCGACGCTTGCCGCGGTGCCCTCTGGCAACGACGCTTGCCGCGGTGCCCTCTGGCAGATATTGATTGCAGATCTATTACATCCTTCTTCACAAATACGAAGTTGGAGAAACTTCATATACTTGAATGTCAGATTTAACCCGAAAATACATTCCCTGCTGATTCAGTGACTTGTCTCTTTAAGTTGTTTTCTTTATACACAGTGCAGTAATGTAACCAATAAAAACTCCATCTTTTCCTGAATGCACAAGGTTGAATTGTAGGAACGGAGTTGTTACTAGATATTTCTCTATTGACTGACTGTTAAAAAAAAAAAAAAAAAAAGTAATACAGAATTATGAATGCAGCTCTGGGAAATGTTTGCAAATCAGTACAAGATGAGTAATGTTATATGTATATTTGCAGAGTCAACTAAAGGCGCCAGACAAATAGATGTCAGGCATATTTATGTACTAGTGCTTTTATTTCATAGAGCTTCTACTACACGAGTGCATAAATCTCCCAGAATTCCCTGCTGGTTCAGTGTCTTGTCTCTGGAAAATACAGTCTTTATACACCATACTGTAATCTGATCAATTAAAACTCCATCCTTTATTGAGCACACAAAATTGTAATATATGAGCTGACCTGAGTTATTACAGGTGCTAAAAAAAAAAATGCAGAATTAAGATTACAGCTCTAGGCTATATACCTTTCCGATTCAATGCAAGATGATTAATGTCATGTGTTTACAAACTCCACTAAAAGTTTCATACACCTAATTGTCAGCATTATGTATGAATGCTTTTATTTCATGGAGATTCCTGTATACCAGAGCATAAATCTCTTAGGGTGCGTGTCTACGATCAGTGTTTGCAGCGTTTTGGATGTAGCATGCTTCAGCTGCGTCCAAAACGCTGCGGTGTACAGTACAAGCACAGTGAATGGGATTTCTAGAAATCCAATGCCCACTGTGCTTGTTTTTTCTGTAAACAATGACCTACGGTGCGTCTTTCCAGACCGCAGCATGTCAACTGTTTGCTGCGGATTTGCATGTGTCTTCTGTAGGGAGAACATAAGCAAGAGACCGCAGCGCACTGAACCCTGCGGAGGAGACTCGCAGCCCCGCATGTCAGGACCCGCAGCCTCCAGGACGCAGTGAGTCCTGATCGTGGGTACGAGCAGCTGCGTTCTCCTGTGGAGGAGACTCGCGGTCCTGCAAGTCAGGACCCGCAGCCTCCAGGACGCAGTGAGTCCTGATCGTGGGTACGAGCAGCTGCGTTCTTCTGTGGAGGAGACTCGCGGTCCCACAGGTCAGGACCCACAGCCTCCAGGACCCGCAGCCTCCAGGACGCAGTGAGTCCTGATCGTGGGTACGAGCAGCTGCGTTCTCTTGTGGAGGAGACTCGCGGACCCGCAGCCTCCAGGACCCGCAGCCTCCAGGACGCAGTGAGTCCTGATCGTGGGTACGAGCAGCTGCGTTCTCTTGTGGAGGAGACTCGCGGACCCGCAGCCTCCAGGACCCGCAGCCTCCAGGACGCAGTGAGTCCTGATCGTGGGTACGAGCAGCTGCGTTCTCTTGTGGAGGAGACTTGCGGACCCGCAGCCTCCAGGACCCGCAGCCTCCAGGACGCAGTGAGTCCTGATCGTGGGCACATACCCTTATCATTCCCTTTTTCCTGTTGTCTTGTGGTTATTCTACATTGTACAGTAATCTGATCAATTAAAAAAAAAAAAAAAAAGTGTGCATTATGTGATCTGAGTTGTTAGATATGTGTCTATTCGCTGTTTACGGAAACAATAAAGCCAAATCATGAATGCAGCTCTGGGCTATAACAATCGGGGTTATTAGATATGTGTCCATTCACGGTTTCCGAAAATAAAATGCAGAATTATGAATGCAGCTCTGGGCTATACCATTTCTAAATCCAACCAGCTTAGTTTTTAGGGGAGTGTCTATTAGCTGTTTCCAGCAGAACTGTGAATGCAGCTCTGGGGTATAATATCTGGATAAGTGAGAAAGTAATGTAATCACAAATTTAACTACATTTTTTTTATCTAGACTGTTTATAAACCGGGAATTGGTACCTTGCTTTAATCTGTAGAGAACCGCAGGGTATATTAACTACATTTAAAGTCGGGGGACTACCTTGCGAGCTGTCAGGAGAAACTGGCCGGGGCACGAGCTTCCTACAGTGCGACTTCCATACATTACTGTCAAGCCCAACTCCATCTGTAAATGTAATAATAATGAAAACGTCCATTATATCCTTTAAAAAAAAAAGTGTCTTTAATGAAGTGCATAGCGATGTCCGGTCTCGTTCTTCGACACTTTCCCTGACAGCTGAGAATGAAGTGCCGCCGTTTCACCTTTACAGCCAGTCTTTAAATCTTGCCTGTGACTGCTCGGCCCGTTTGATATTCTCCGTGCGTCTTCTTCAGGGTCTTGGTCGTAGAGAACGTTCCTCCGCGTTCAGCCTTCTCCTTGCTCTCTTCTTCAGCTACATTTACAGCTTCTTCTTCTTTTCTTGGGGTAAATTCTCATCGCTTTCCTATCAGTATCTAATGGAAACAAAACAAAGGCGGACGGTCTTTTGTGCCGAATTCCACTCCTGACGAAAAGAACATTGTCTAACGATAAAAGCGGTGCAGTCAGCCATGTTCTTGTGTACATTTATTATACTTTTTTTTGCCGATGTCAGCCCATTAGCCTCTTCGCACTCGCTGATCACGAATAGGTATGCTCGTACGTTTGCTCACTAACGCGTCTTGAAAGATTAAATTAGGCTTCAAAGACTCGGAAGCTGCCGCCAAAACCCGTCGTCGATGCGCATAATGAGCCGCCATCTCTGGTCATTAGGAAGGTTCCTCGGCCAGACTGTCATCTGTCATATTCCCCTGCGACTCGGCATAAGCAAACACAATGTACATGTTGGCTTTCTCCGCAGTTCTCAACGACGATCGCTCTAATAATGGGCAACTTTTGGGATTTGGTTTGAGGCATCCACGCTCCTAATTATATTGTCGTAGACATAAACCGGTCAAATATCTCACTGGTTTGTTACGTGACTTACAGATGGATTAATTCTATATTTCACTGTAGAAATGTTCTTTATTAATTATTAGGGATAATCGAATACCTCAAATATTCGGCTTCACAAATATCCGACGAATAGTTTGCTGCTATGCGAATATTCGATGTGCAATGTAAGTCTATGGGAAGCCCGAATAGTTGTTTCCAATAAACGTACATTGCGCATCGAATATTCGCGAATAGTGGCGACCTATTCAGCAAATATTCGCAAAGCCGAGTATTTGAGGTATTCGATCATCCCTAATAATTATCTCGCTGTGGATATAGTGATATGTACTAGTAGTAGAACAGCAGGAAGACTTTTAAGGGTGCTTTAAGCAATAGCTAGTGATGTCGTGCCCGATAGCACCCGCCCACATCGCTGTTTCGTCATGAGGGTGATCGCTGCCGTAGCGAACAATATTGCTACGGCAGCGTCACACGCACATACCTGCTTAGCGACGTCGCTGGAGACACTGAACAATCTCTCCTTTAAGGGGGAGGTTCATGCAGCGTCACTAAGCGGCCGCCCAATAGCAGAGGAGGGGCGGAGATGAGCGGCCGGAACATGCCGCCCACCTCCTTCCTTCCTCATTGCCGGTGGACGCAGGTAAGGAGATGTTCGTCGTTCCTGCGGTGTCACACACAGCGATGTGTGACGCCGCAGGAACGACGAACAACCAGCGGTATGCACCGCCAACGATGATATGAAAAGGAGCGACGTGTCAACGATCAACGATTTTTGCCGTTTTTGTGATCGTTGATCGTCGCTCCTAACTGTCACACGCTGCAATGTCACTAACAACGCCGGATGTGCATCACAACCACCGTGACCCCGACGATATATCGTTAGCGATGTCGCAGCGTGTAAAGCACCCTTTACACCATGGCTTCATCTCCAAAAATGGCAATTGAATATACAGGGTGTTAGCCATGACAAAATCATTTCTGTCGGATGGAAATTCAGTGGCGGACATATAGCCGGTGCAACAGCATCGGGGCCCAGAGGGGATGGGAACCCTCAAAACTAAAGGAGGGCCATGCACTGCAATAAATATTGTTTTTACCGGGTCCAGCTGACTCACCATGAAACTTCTGAGTGCGATAGGCCCTGGAACCAGTAAGAGGCCCTTCCCATGCTCCCCTGTAGCTGTGCTCTGCAGTACACTGTCCTTCCCCGAGCTAAGAGTATGGGGGAGAAGATATCGGGACTCTCCACTCAGGAGAGGATGGAGGGAGAGGTGTTTGGGGATGGGGGGGGTTGCCCATGGTCAATTCTTGTGCAGGGGCCCTTTGCTATCAATGTCCACCCCTGTGGACATTTATTCCATAATATTCACAGGTGTAACTATAGAGGGTGCAGTTGGAGACTTGTCGGGCCTAGAGGTCCTTTTGACCCATGTAAGAAGATCAATACTAAACCTGTGAGAATGAGGGACCTTGTTGGAGATTTTCATTTGGGGCTGACAAGCGTCAAGTTACACCTACTGGTAATATTCTCTATATAGCGCCATTGTACTCCACAGAGACCAAATCAGACATTGCATAAGTCCAAATTAATTAAAGAGTCCTAACTTAAAAAATATCACCAATTCTCAACTTTTTGGTTCCTGGAGGTCTCAACCATTGCTTCATTCAAACATGGAACTTCACAGCACCTTTATTAAAATCTATGGGGGGCCCAGCGGCCTGACCTCCAGCAATTAGAAAACTGTAACTGAGAATGGGGGTCTTAAGTGCCCCTTGTTTGAATAGAGTGATGGCTTGGACCCCCTTTGCTATCACTTGGTTAAGGAATAACTCGCTAAGTTGGTACCACCCTTTTAACAAGAGGCGTCAGCACCTATTCCAAAGATCTTACAATCTGGAGGAAATCGGGTTGACAGAAAAGGTAAAGGTACTCGTTTGGTTCAATGGTCCAGGTCTCTTGTTAAAGAAACCATCCATTTTTCTTTCTCATTCGGTCACTAGCCCCCCAACATATATAATTGTATTACCTTTATATAGTTTCTTTCTGTGTAAAAATTCACAGTATACTTTTTTCAGTTAGCCCAAATGATCACTTAGGGACCACCCCACCCCAAATGACTTTATGGTATTTGAAGGACATCACCATCTCTGTCAATAGAACCTTCTGAATGCATGGACTGTCCCACACACTTCCTAAACGTGGGATGTTGGATGAGGGAAGAAACGCCTATCGCAGTTGATAATGATGATTACACAGCTAGAGTGTCAGAACATAAAGGAGAGGATGATCACAGTTTCCACAGCAGACAGAGATGGTATTAACTCTAGTTGGCTATGTAATGCTGTGCTGATATATCTGATTGATAACCGCATAGAAGAGAAAGAAGCAGAGTGAAATCTGAAATGCAAGATGGAGTCTGACGAGAAGAAAACAGAAGGCTGATCTAGATGGAAGTAAATACATTATCTACTCTTCTGAATTTTGAGATTGCAACACCAAGACAGAAAAGTCGTGGAATTATGGAAATCACAGATTATTAGACATGTGAATGGTATGCAAATTCTGAAAAAATGTTAAGAACATTTTCAAAATATCAAATATCTCTTTAGTATTGAGTATGATCCACCCCTCTTGGTGCCTTGGCTGCTTTCAATGAAGTTATTAATGGTTGTTTGAGAGACGTTCTGCCATGCTGAGGGCACTTGTGCAAATCATCAAGATCCGCTGCTGGCAGCTTCTTTTGCAATTCTCAATTAATGAGATCTCAAATGTACTCGATGGAAAACAAGTCCGGAAACTCCGTAGGCCATGGGAGCACGTTTAGGCCACTCAGGTGTTTCTTGTTTACTTGAGCTACATATGGTCGGTGTGTTCCTGGGACACTCTGGAGAAATGGCCGTACCACTGGCTCCCTAATTTGATCCACTCTGTACTTCAATTGAAATTTGACATCATGTACCAAGCTTATGGTATCAAACAGGTCTACGCAAACCATCAAAAGGTGTTTGCTTGACTTTGGGCTGCGAGCCAGGCATCCAGCTACAGGTATTCATTGGCTAAACATATAGGTATACATAGACCTCACTCCACCGCTCATGGTGAAGAGCACGATGTCAAAATGGAGGCTGGAATAGAGGTCTATCCTCTTCTGCAATGAGTCTGGCTTTTGTCTTGGATACAATGATAGTTGGAAATTGTTTTGAAGAACACATAGGTAACACCATGAGAGGCCTTCAAGAGGGAACATCGTACCAAACCTACTCCTAAGATTATGGTGTGTGTGTGTGTGTGTGTGTGTATGTATGTGTGTGTGTATATATATATATATATATATATATATATACTAGAAGGTGGTCCGATTCTACGCATCGGGTATTCTAGAATTTACGTATTGTGTAGTTCATGTATGATTTTTGTTATATATATATATATATATATATATATATATATATATATATATATATATATAGATGTTGTTGTGTGTAGTTACCAAGTGTTTGTGTAGGGCGCTGTACATGTTCTGGGTGTGGCGGGGGGTGAGAGCGGTGTTGTATGTGTGTTGCGTGTGTTGCGTTGTTTGTGGAGCGCTGTGTGTCTGTAGCGTTGTGTGTGTGTGTGTGTTGTGCGGTTTGTGTGTGTGTGGTGTGTTTTGGGGGGAGGTATGTTTTGAGCAATGTGTGTGTTGTGCGGTATGTGCGTATATTTGTGTGTGCTGCGGTGTTTGTGTGTTGGGTGTTGTGTGTGTGCAGCGTTGTCTGTGTGTGTGGGTGTCTGTGTAGGGCGTTGTTTGTGGTTCCCAGTGTGTGTGTGTTGTGCAGTGCGCGTGTGTGTGTGTTGGGGGGAGGTGTGCACCTTCCATCGTGCTCCATCCCCCATGCTGCGCACCCCCCATCGTGCTCCATCCCCCATGCAGCGCACTCCCCATCGTGCTGCATCCCCCATGCTGCGCACTCCCAAACGTGCTCCATCCGCCATGCTGCGCACTCCCAAACGTGCTCCATCCGCCATACTGCGCACTCCCCATCGTGCTGCATCCCCCATGCTGCGCACTCCCAAACGTGCTCCATCCGCCATGCTGCGCACTCCCCATCGTGCTCTATCCGCCATGCTGCGCACTCCCAAACGTGCTCCATCCCCCATGCTGCGCACCCCCCATCGTGCTCCATCCCCCATGCAGCGCACTCCCCATCGTGCTGCATCCCCCATGCTGCGCATTCCCAAACGTGCTGCATCCGCCATGCTGCGCACTCCCAAACGTGGTCCATCCACCATGCTGCGCACTCCCAAACGTGCTCCATCCGCCATACTGCGCACTCCCCATCGTGCTGCATCCCCCATGCTGCGCACTCCCAAACGTGCTCCATCCGCCATGCTGCGCACTCCCCATCGTGCTCTATCCGCCATGCTGCGCACTCCCAAACGTGCTCCATCCGCCATGCTGCGCACTCCCAAACGTGCTCCATCCGCCATGCTGCGCACTCCCAAACGTGCTCCATCCGCCATGCTGCGCACCCCCCATCATGCTCCATCCGCCATGCTGCGCACTCCCCAACGTGCTCCACCCGCCATGCTGCGCACTCCCAAACGTGCTCCTTCCGCCATGCTGCGCACTCCCAAACGTGCTCCATCCGCCATGCTGCGCACTCCCAAACGTGGTCCATCCGTCATGCTGCACACTCCCAAACGTGCTCCATCCGCCATGCTGCGCACTCCCAAACGTGCTCCATCCGCCATACTGCGCACTCCCCATCGTGCACCATCCGGCATGCTGCGCATTCCCAAACGTGCTCCATCCGCCATGCTGCGCACTCCCAAACGTGCTCCATCCGTCATGCTGCGCACTCCCAAACGTGCGCCATCCGCCATGCTGCGCACTCCCAAACGTGGTCCATCCGCCATGCTGCGCACTCCCAAACGTGGTCCATCCGCCATGCTGCGCACTCCCAAACGTGGTCCATCCGCCATGCTGCGCACTGCCAAACGTGCTCCATCCTCCATGCTGCGCACTCCCAAACGTGGTCCATCCGCCATGCTGCGCACTCCCAAACGTGGTCCATCCGCCATGCTGCGCACTCCCAAACGTGCTCCATCCCCCATGCTGCGCACTCCCCATCGTGCTCCATCCCCCATGCTGCGCACCCCCCATCGTGCTCCATTCCCCATGCTGCACCAGCATCAGCCTCTCTGCCCGCAGCATCAGCCTCTCTGCCCGCAGCATCAGCCTCTCTCCTTCTAGCCTCCCCCAGCATCAGCCTCTCTCCTTCTAGCCTCCCCCAGCATCAGCCTCTCTCCTTCCAGCCTCCTCCAGCATCAGCCTCCCTCTCCCAGCCTTCCCCAGGATCAGCCTCTCTCCTCCCAGCCTCCGTCCTCCCAGCCTCCGTCCTCCCAGCCTTCCCCAGCATCAGCCTCCCCCAGCATCAGCCTCTCTCCTTCCAGCCTCTCCCAGCATCACCCTCTCTCCTTCCAGCCTCCCCCAGCATCAGCCTCCCTCTCCCAGCCTTCCCCAGGATCAGCCTCTCTCCTCCCAGCCTCCGTCCTCCCAGCCTTCCCCAGCATCAGCTTTCCCCTCCCAGCCTCCCTCAGCATCAGCCTTCCCCAGCATCAGCCTCTCTCCTCCCAGCCTCAGCCTCTCTCCTTCCAGCCTTCCCCAGCATCAGCCTCTCTCCTCCCAGCCTCAGCCTCTCTCCTTCCAGCCTCCCTCAGCATCAGCCTCCCCTTCCCAGCCTTCCCCAGGATCAGCCTCTCTCCTCCCAGCCTCCTTCAGCATTAGCCTTCCCCTCCCAGTCTCCCCCAGCATCAGCCTCCCCCTCCCAGCCTTCCTCAAGATCAGCCTCTCTGCTCCCAGCCTCCTCCAGCACGCCGTGCTCCTCTGCCGACACTCGCCCACACCCGATCGCATACACTCACACACACAACCGATCGCATACACTCACACACACCCGATCGCATACACTCACACACACCCGATCGCATACACTCACACACACAGACACTGACGAAATCGCACATACGCGCTGATACTCACAACATCCGGAGATATCACATGCTTCTGGCCATGTGATCCTCCGTCAGGTCCTGGAAGCTCACAACAGCACAGTATCGAGGCCGAGAAGCAAGCGATATCCCAGGATGTTGTGAGTATGTGGATGCGATGTGATGTGTGAGGTGTGTGTGAGGGTGAATGTGATCTGATGTGTGTATGTGTGTGTGCTGTTGTGTGTGTATTTTCCGCCGCTGCAGGACCTTGATGTGTGGATGCGATGTGATGTGTGTGTGAGGTGTGTGTGAGAGTGAGTGGGAGCCGGTGTACACTGGTAACTATGATACACATCGGGTAACTAAGGGACCTTAGTTACCCGATGTGTATAATGGTTACCAGCTTTCACGGCCTCCGTCAAGATCCCAGCATTGCAAGGTTATGTCTAGCGCTGCTGGGATCCTGACGGAGCCGGTGTAGAAGCAAGCGATATCCCAGGATGTTGTGATGTGTGAGGTGTGTGTGAGGTGTGTGTGAGAGTGAGTGTGATGTGTGTGTGTGTACTCACTGGGAATCTGAGCTCCGTGTCAGTTGGGCCAGAGCGAGCGTGCATTGCGTGAGGGGGGCGGGGCCTGCAGAGAGCCGGGGCGAGAGGCCAATCCGTGTGGGGGGGCGGGGCCATGGCGAGCCCAGCGGCCAATCAGCTTTGTGTCACCGGAAGGACACAATGTCACCGGAAGGACACAATTTTGAAGCATGACAGACACAGACACAGAATAAGGCAATTATATATATATATATATATATATATATATATATATATATATATATATATATATATATATATATATATATATATATATATATATATATACCTATATATAAACATGTATTAAAATATATATTTATATATAACAAGTTTATTTTTTTATATATAATATATATATATATATATATTATACTGTGTGTGTATGTATATGTTTATTTTTATATATAAATATATATATATAACATGTATATATATATATATATATATATATATATATATATATATATATATATATAACATGTGTATATATATATATATAGATATGTAGATACATATAGATAGCTATATAGATATAGCTATATAGATATGTATATAGATATGTATATATATAAAAATAGATATGTATGTATTTATATCCTCTAAGCACCTATGCACAACCTCCTCGCGGTTAGCATGCCCACTCCTTACCTGATGTCCCATTTGGCACAGTTGGCACCGACATCAAACGACGGACGGGACATCAGTCAAGTTTTGAGTGGACGTGGTGACATGTAGTAGAAATTCACCATTAATTTTCTGCATGGATGCTGTGATTAGCGGTTTCTGCACCTGGCAGGATGGAGGTCAAGAAAATGTGGAAATATCTACATTTCTATGGTGCGGCAAGTTCTTTATTTTGCAAAATACCCATATAGAGAATTACAACGAACATCAACCTCTGATGAGTTTTGAGCAGCGCTCATAACTTTCTATTAGCAGTTGATGTCACATTTCTATACAAGCAGAAAACTCTTTGAATGTATTTTCTACCGCTAGCTTCTACTTGCAGAAAGAAATTAGGCCAGCAATGAGAAAACTCCACTAAAGATCAGTAAAGATTCCTGCAGTCAGTCTTTGATGTTTCCCTAAAAGAAAATTAATCGCATTTAGAAGTTGTGGTAATTAAAGCCGCGCAGAGACACATACCCTGATGAGTTTCTTAGATAGTTAAGCTGGTATGTGTGAGCCCTGGGATCTAAGGACGCAGCGGACCACATTTTTGGCAATTTATTTCATTAATTAAAGGAAATTTCCATTTGGCATATTTACTGCCACATTTTAAATATACATAATATGAAATGATCACCGTCATTTCAAAGACTTAACGATTTTGCATTCATCTATAGTAGAAGTAAAAATAAACTTTGTTACATATCTTATCAGAGAAATCTGCTTCTTTCATTCTCTACTTTTGAGTTACTCCTCCTCCTCCTTCTGTCTCCCGAACTCATCACTTACTCTGAAAATGGTTCCAATATGATTAGATCAAAACAACATCAACTGCACAATCAGAGAGGGGAGAGCAAAGTGTGAGAATACAGAGTGGAAGACACAGACTTGCGCTGCTTCTTTCTAGTGAGTGTTTTCTCTCACTTCGAAGCAAGATTATACAGCCACAATACTCAGTATTGCTTGATAATATCACCCATGCTGTGGTTGCTTCATATGTGCTAGATAGAGATGAGAGCGCAGGAATCCCTCATATCTGTCCCACTAAGGACAACATCTGCAACTTTGCATGTTCTCCCTTTTTTTGCATGGGTTTACTCCAGGTTCTCTGGTTTCCTCCAACACTCCAAAGACCTTGTGATGGCGAATCTATATTGTGAGCCCCAATGGGGACAGTGATAATCACGTCTGTAAAGTCCTATGGAATTAAAGTGAGTTCAATTACAAACAAATATCTGTGTGCAATGTATAGGAAATTATAGAAGCTAGTCTCCACCCACTAGCTCAGAGATAACTGAAAAAACTGAAAATAAGAGTCTTAGTGGAAAACTGGTGAAAAATGGCAGATACAAGTTATATAGTGGGCAAAAATAATGCTGTGACACCTTTTTTTTTATATATATATATATATATATATATATATATATATATATATATATATATATATATATATATATACATACATACATACATACATACATACATACATACATACATACATACACATATATATATATATATATATATATATATATATATATATATTATGTGCAGAAACTTTGCATTTGTTCTTTTGGTCTTATATTTTAATGATGTTATTCGGTTTTCAGACTGATGGCAACACTACGGCCATGTTCACACAAGGCATTTTTGTCTTTTCTGTGTTTTGGGTTTTTTTGCATGGTTTTTGCATTGGTTTTATGCAAATCCATGCAATGCTGCTTTTACAGCAAAGCCTATGAGATTCCAGAAATCTCATGCACACACAGACAAAACACCTGCGTTTTTTTCCTGACCGAAACATCAGCCCCCTTGGTTTTGCAGTGTTTTTGAAAGAAGCAGCATGCCAATTCTTTTGGCGGTTTTGCCGCAGTTTTCACCCCTATAAAGCAATGAGGAAGTGGAAATCCACACCAAAACTGCAGGTTATTTCCTGCCAAAAGATGAGGTTTTGCTACCGGTTTACTGTAGGAAAAATGCCCTGTGTGAACATAGCCGTACAATTCTGCTGGGGTAATTGTGGCCTGAAAGAGCACTTTTTTATTGAGTGATATTTCATACGACAATTGTGGCATGTTCAGACTATCCTATAATCCCATGTTCTGTTCCTGTTCCTTGTATCAAACACACCCATTACGGCCAGTGCACATCGTCACATTTTTTTAAAAGAAAAATCACAAAATTCCTTTGCTCCATTTTTCAAATCAGTATAATATATGTAATGTCAAGGTAGATCCTGACAGTTTCCCGTGTAGATGAGCTCACACAGTTGGTCACATCTGATATGATTTCCAATACGACTATCTGAACCCGGCTTTAGGGTATGTTCACACACATGGAAATTGCTTCTTATTCTCATTCCAGATTTTTTTTTTCTTAAAGCGCACCAATCAGCAGGATATTCCTATATAAACTAAAGCCAGTGCTATACTGGCGCTATCAGGCTGATTCTATACACACCTTTTAGTTGTGAGATAAGTGATTCCCACCCCCTGTTATTTATGATAATTAAATTATAGAATCGTTTTACTAACTGACTAGAAGGACCTGTGCTGATGTCATACCCATGTGACCAGAATGGGCGGGGCCTCAGCCAACAGAAATTTAATGTTGCTTCCTGGTATCAGCTATGTTGGCCGAGGCCCTGCCCCTTCTGGTCTCATGGGTATAACATCAGCACAGGTCCTTCTAGTCAGTAAAATGATTCTATAATAGAATTAGCATAAATAATGGGGAGAAATGGGTAGGCAGGGGGGCAGAAATCACTATGAATACCCACCCCAGCTATCAGCTGCTGCCATTCAAAAAGCTGCTCATTTTACTATCTTTACTTGTGTTTCAAAACCTATCCAGCATAGCTGACAACTAAAGGTACGGTATGTATAGAATCAGCCTGATAGCGCCAGAATAGCACTGGCTTTAGGCTTTGTGTGCACTAGAAATGTGAAGTTTCTCAAGAAAATTTCTTGAGAAACTTCTGGGAGTGGAAGATTTCCGGACCTCCGGAAAAAATCCGCACCAAATCCGCGGTAAATCCGCATGCGGATTTGCCGCGATTTTCCTGCAGGTTGTTCCCTGCGGATTTTGCAGGCTGTACTGCAGAAATCCGCAGGTACCTGCGGAAAAGAATTGACATGCTCATTTTCTCAAGAAATTTTCTCAAGAAAATCTTCTCAAGGAGAAAAATCCGCAGTGTGCGCACAGCTATTTTTTTTTCTCATAGGATTTGCTGGGAAATGTCTGCACAAAGATTGCAGACATTTCTCAAGAAATTTCTGCAGCAAATCCGCGGGTAAAACGGCCTAGTGCGCACATAGACTTAGGTTATATAGGAGAAGCCTGGTGATTGGTGCGCTTTAATTTAAAACCTGCAACAATTTTGGCTGAGGATTTCCATGCTCATTCTCTTGGCATTCATCCTGGCAATACCAGACAGTGGCCACTGGCAAAAGTGGCGCTTTTCCAAATTTAACTGTTACTGTTTTGCCCCTGTCTTGGGTGTACGAACTTAAATAATTTTTAAGTTTTCCTGTAGTCACAGCCAGTGACTGTTACATGATAATCTTCCTTTCGTTCCCAGGACTATAGGGAAAAAGAAAACCTTTTGTGAATTTACAACAAAACTTTTCTACTGTGTTAATTAGCCGGTCAGCAGCTCGTCCGCAGTAACCCCTGTGCTCTCTCATTATACATGTATTGCTTTAACTAGGGAAGGATTTCTTTTTAATCATTATACTTTAATCCTACTAACTAGCCGAAGAAAAGAAGGAATCTTGTGAAACCTGGTAATCTCCGGTTGTCCTCTGCCGGCCCGGTCCGTACGTCGCTACTTTCTAGGACGTCCATTTATATTTATTTTTAGATTTGATCTTTTCTTCTACACTTTGGCCAATTTGTTCTCGGAGACTTGTATATTCTTTAATAAGCCGTGAGATAATCTCCTCTCTAATCCTCACTGGAGCTCTCAAGTATGATGACTTTGACCTCAAGTTCGATCACCGTGAATGCAGAAAGTCTCATCACTCCTCATACTGCGGGGATCGGACTCTGGAGACGAGCCGCAATTGAGTCTTTGTCTTTCATGTATTTCGTGTGTAAAATTGCACATATCTTTGCTTCACATTTATCAAGCAACATTTGCCTAACTGTTTCATTAATCCCTGTTTCTCGGATAAGGCGATATGTCTTTTAAGGGAGATTTTGGAAAACAACTAATATATTATAATGCCCAGTGAGGGGCTTGAGCGAGCGCTTCATGACACAGGTATTCTATCAGTACAACTTAAAAGGAACCTATGATGTCCCCAAACACTATTAAAGTGAACCTGTCAGGTGCAATATGCGGCCAGAACCATGAGCAGTTTTGGGTGCATATTGCTAATCCCTGCCTAACCATCCCTGTATACACTAGCATAGATAAAGAGATCTTTAGAAAAAGTATTTCCAAAGATCCTTCATTATATGCTAATGAGAGAGGGGACTAGTCACAAGGGCGTTTTTTCCCTTGGCTAGTTGGCCCCGTTAACATGTAAACACAACCCTGTGGGCATGCTAACATGCTAATGAATGCGCAGCGTCAGAGGTATGGTCACACTCACCTCTCGGCTGCCACTGCTGGTTTTCAGCTCAGTGCTCATGATCAGAACGTCCCCGGATGTCCGGTCATGTGCACTTCAGCATTTGAGGCCGGGACGTGTACACCTGGCTTCATAGTATGTACGACTGAAGTCTGGGACTTTTTATCATGCGCACTGAGCCGAAAACAGTGGTGACAGCCGAGAGGTGAGCACGGCCATGCCTCTGATGCTGCAAGTTTATTATTGTTAGTACACCCACACGGGTGTGTTTACATGCTAAGGGGGCCGACTAGCCAAGGGAAATAACACCCAGGGGATTAGTCCCCTCGCTCATTAGCATATGATAAAAGATCTTTAGAAATACTTTTTCTATAGATCTTTATCTATGCTAGTGTATACAGGGATGGTTAGGCAGGGAATAACAATATGTACCCAGAGCTGCTCGAGGTTCTGGGTGCATATTGCGCCTCACAGGTTCCCTGTAAATCCTTGTATTTTATTCCTGCCCCTTTGGCCATGCGCATGGCATAGCACAAGTGTATCGGTGATGTAAGCACAGATTTCATGCCTCAATTCCAACCCATCCCACTGACATTCCCAGTACCAGGAATGCATGTTACGCGGTAGTATAGACCACAAGTATTATATACCGCAGGATCCTTCTACCACAATGGAGCACACCACTGGCAAATGTCCTTTATAGTTTCCCATTTGCTACATTTATTTAATTTTTTTTTTATTCTTTTTGTTATGACCTTATGGATGAAAGTCATGTGCAACCTGCAGTCAACAATCCATCTTCTGGACTTTTTGCGATGGTCAATGTTGCAGAAAATGATTGGATGTGATGTTGGTGTTTGACACTGCAGTCTTCCCGCCATACAGTCCCCTAGCCTAAATGACAACCGGGCTAATCTTATGGATATGCTGCATGCCTGCCACTGAAATCTGAGCAGCTGCATGAGGATGGTGTAGAAAGTACCTGTGAGTGCATAAATCAGACATAAGGGCATATTAGGGGCACAGGCCTGTCCCCATTGCGCTCGTTTGTCCACAGCCAAATGACCCAGGTGTGCGCACTAATAAAAAGGGCATTTATGGCTATTTTATTGCATTTGCAGAGTTTATGCAACGGACGCTTTTCCCTTTTTAAACATTTTTCCCTTATTTCGGGGAATGATTATGGGACGGACAGATTCCGATCTGTTTCCATCAGATGTTTTAAACGAATTCAGTTCTTTTATGGAAAGTACGATTGCATAAGAACAAAGTGTCAGGGATCTCAAATATTCTCCATTCTTCACTTTGCTCCTTCCGCTCTGTGTTCTTTCAAGTGCTTCAGAGCGTGCCTTGAATTTTCCAAGTTTTCTATACACCAGGAAGGGAGTAATGCAGCCCCCCGAGACCTGGTAACAAGGGTCTCATTCAGCCCGTGCTGGAGGAAGCCCACAGGCTGTGATAGAAGTGTGTGGCATGGGCATCGGTGCCCAGAATCTGCGCAGAAGAACATTTATTGCTATAATTATTATTATACCTCACCTAAATGTTCACAATCCCCCGCACATAATATAGGACACTTATTCACCAGGCGTCGAGCTATGAATACCGTACAGCAATCTACCAGATATTAGCCAGACCTCCCCGCAGTCAGACGCCACGATAATCACTAAATAGTATATACAGTGGGGAAAATAAGTATTTGCTACACTGGTGATTTTGCAAGTTTTCCAACCTACAAAGAATAGAGAGGTCTGTAATTTTTATCATCGGTACACTTCCACTGTGACAGACAGAATCCGGAAAAAAAATCCAGGAAATCACATTGTATGATCTTTTAAATAATTAATTTTCATTTTATTGCTTGAAATAAATAAGTATTTGATCAAAAATTTTAGCTCTCAAATATGTTATTTTTCTTTTAAGAAGCTCCTATTCTGCCCTCATTACCTGTATCAATTGCACCTGTTTAAACTAGTTACCTGTATTAATGACATCTGTCCAAAGACAATCAATGACAAGCCAACCTCTCCACCATGGCCAAGACCAAATAGCTGTCTAACAATGCCAGGGACAAAATTGTAGACCTGCACATGGCGGCTAGGATGAGCTATAGGACAATAGGCAAGCAGCTTGGTGAGAAGGCAACAACTGTAGGTGCAATTATTAGAAAATGGAAGAAACACAAGATGACTGTCAATCTCACTCAGTCTGGGGTTCAAAGTAAGATCTCGCCTCATGGGGTAAGCATGATTCTGAGAAAGGTCAGGAATCAGCCCAGAACTTCACAGGAGGACCTGGTCAATGACCTAAAGAGAGCTGGAAATAGTCTCAAAGATTACAGTTAGTAACACACTACGCTGTCATGGATTAAAATCTTGCAGGGTATGCAAGGTCCTCCTGCTCACGGCAGAACATGTCCAGGCTTGTTTGAAGTTCACCAATGATCATCTGGATGACATAGAGGAGGCATGAGAGAAGGTCATGTGGTCAGATGAGCCCTATTAGCCCAAACATTCCAATTTTCTGAAGGGTTCCACACATCACCCTTGGGCAGTTTAGTCAATTTTCACCCATCTTTTTTTTTTTTTTCGATTTTGGCAAATGCACCCCTTTTTCTATATACATTTTTTCTATGAGAATTGTTGCATTTTGTCCCTGAATCATGTCCACAGTGCAGGGAGAAATATATTCTGCCAGCATTGGCTTTGCTCTTCCTTACTTGATATCTTTTGGCCAATCCTAATCGCTCCGACTGACTACAGCCAAGAACGTCAACATAACCTAACAGGCCAACTTTGGATTCCAGTAGGGTATGAATACTGTGTACTCATAAGTTTTTTTTCACTTCAGCTTATAATTCTCTCTAACGTGGACGAGTCCAAAATGTATGCTTCAATTCTGCACATTCCTCCCTGCAATTAGGACGTCCTCTTCTCTCAAACTCATTTTACCCATTAAGTGGGCTTTACACGCAGCGACATCGCTAGCGATGTCGCTGGTGAAAGCACCCGCCCCCGACGGTTGTGCGTCACGGGCCAATCGCTGCCCGTGGCGCACAACATCGCTAGGCCCCGTCACACGGACTTGGCTTCCTAGCGACGTCGCTCTGACCGGCGAACCGCCTCCTTTCTAAGGGGGAGCTTTGTTCGGCGTCACCAAGTGGCCGCCCAATAGAAGCGGAGGGGCGGAGATGAGCGTCCGTAACATCCCACCCACCTCCTTACTTTCTCATTGCCGTCGGCTGCAGGTAAGGTGGTGTTCCTCGTTCCTGCGGTGTCACATGTAGCGGATTGTGCTGCCTCGGGAACAACAACAACCTGCGTCCTGCAACAATATTTGGGATTAGAACGACGCGTCAACAATCAATGATTAGGTGAGTAATTTTGATCGTTAACAGTCGTTCGTAGCTGTCACGCAATGATGTCGCTAACGAGGCCGGATGTGCGTCACGAATTCCGTGACCCCAACGACATTTCGTTAGCGATGTCGCAGCGTTTGAAGCCCGCTTTACTCATGGGGTCCTCTACACCCTAGGAATTAGGAAAAGCTATGACTTCTGTTGTAATACATGTTTACCAGACCCGGAGACTCTAATATTTCACCCAATTCGTGGGTCTGTGTCTCGCTTAACTTTGACTACATCCATGGTGACCCCTAAGATCTCCATCATTAGTAACTTATACATCCTAGGCATCAGGTCTTTGGTCTCCTTTGTGAGCAGAATATGTGATGACACTTAATTTGTGGAGATACTAATATCTATTTCAATCTTTTTCTTGGGTAGCATGCTTCATCTGCACCAATTTGGAAAAATCAGACTGCTGGAGGCCATATTCTTCCCTTAGTTGCCCAAAGGTTCTAAACTAGCCCTCCAAGTAAAGCTTGTGCACATCCTCCAACCCCATGTCTTTCCAAATTCCGGAATTCCTCTGTTTGGTGGTACTTCCACTTATCAGCGTTGTCTGTTGGGCATGTACAGTATGTTTCGAGTATCATTGTATGCCTAACCTTTACAAATCCACCATATTTTATGTATAAGTAGTAGTCTTCTGCTTGAAATCCACCTTGAGTCTGAGCCGTTCGTCTTTTCAGTAGACCCTCTCCACCATCCAGATAGTCTGAAGTCTCTTCCAGCGCCCTTCCCTTTACTTTATAGTATATAGTTCGCCCAATTATGTGGTAACACCAGCACATCATGTTCGTTGGCCAGTTAAAGCTTCTCTGAGCTAAATCTTGGAATATCCCTCTTCTATATTACGTTCCTAATAAATTGTATATCCATTTTTTGGGTATCTATACAAGTATACAGTTCATATAGAATGAGGATCCATGATTTTTTTGGTGTTTATGCCATGTTACAAAATTTCCTGCATAGAGAGGACCCACAAGGAGTCGGTTACATGTGGAAATGTGTAGTAAAAACTACTAGAAGTCTGATATCAGACATGTAATCTAGAGTATATGGATGTCCTCTACTCAGGACCACCCTTTGTGAGATAGACCGGTAAGCTAAAAACGAGCCTGTGACGCTTGCTCTAGCAGACTTTGTGCTATATAACCGGCAATTTATCCGAATGGCCACACCGTAACACTACATTTATCCTAGATATATCCTGCAGAAACAATGATCACCGGCAGTTTCACTCTTCAAAATCTGCTGTTTGTTAGGGATCTTGTCTTTTGTTCTTTGAGACGTTTTAAGGTTCTACTACCATCCATCTGTTTTGATTTTTGGATCATACGTTACAGGAAAGCTACTGTCAGAAAACGACCTATTGTTTAAATTAGTTTTTTTATTATTTTAATTTTTGGCAGTGTATGATGCTTAAAAAAATGCCAATATTGCAAGTTTCACATAGGCCATTGAGGTTTTCTAGACTCTGGCATGAAAATTTGTTTTTTTGGGGGTGTTTTTTTGTCTTTTTTTGATTGGGCAGACTGGAGTCAGAAACTCCTGATTGATTGAGAGGCACACATTTGTTAATGAAGCGGGAGCATCTGACCTTGCCACAAATCTTACTCCAGTCTCAGATTTCGGGCATAAGAAAAGCCACAGCTCGTCATGCATAGACGATCCATGGCGTCACGCTCTTGTCATCCTGGCTCCCCTCATTTAGGTGGGACTGGATAAAACTGCTATGAAAACACCAAAAGTTTGCATAACTCTCAGTTGCACAAAAAAAGTTGCGACTTTTCAAAGCTTCAGGTTCCTCATACTTCCTAGGATCCAGTGACATGTAACAGGTAACACCTCTTTATACAGCTAATAACACATGATCCACCGATCACAATTGTTGACAATAGAGCTGACCCTTCTCTCTTCCTGTCATAATGACCTTTTCACACGCACATTAAACACTTAAATATAAAAGATAGGTTTGGGTTCCAGTCATTGTCTCTAATGTACATGTATAGTTTCTTGAAACAACAGGATATTGGAGTCTAAAAAGGACTTAGTGTTGTTCCATGTGAAAACTGCAAGATTTCTATTTTTTTATACAAATTGTGATATGGGAAAAAAAAAACAACCTGCCAAAAATTATTTAACATGAAAAACTGATTTAAATAAAAAATAATGTTCTAATGATGGCTTCCCCTTAAAGGCCCTGTCAAACACGCAGATAAATCTGCGGCAGATCTGTGGTTGCAGTGAAATTGTGGACAATCAGTACCAGGTTTGTGGCTGTGTACAAATGAAACAATATGTCCATGATTTCACTGCAACCACAGATCTGCCAAAGATTTATCTGTGTGTGAGACAGGGTCTTAAGCCAAGGTGGGGTGCTGTATTGACGACACAATGGATTAGAATGGTCACTGAAGGACTTAGGGCTTCACAAAATTTTTCAAAAGTGAAGGTTCCCCCCACCCTAGAACCCTTTGTAGCACTACGCCACTGTTTTTAGTTTGTTTTTTTTCTTTCAGCGCTGGAGTGGTGCTTTAAATCTAAGCTACTTGCCCACTGTATTATACTCACCCTCCGGCGTTTTCACCTTTTCTCTGCACCACTCCAGTCCCGTGGCACCATCTTGTGCCCATAACTTCTGACTGGCTGAAAGTCACAAGTTGCCTCACAAGCACTTAATGGAAGTCTACGAGAGCCAGAACGAGGCTCTCGTAGACTTGTTTTAAGTGGTGACCTCCATCGTGCTCCATAAAACACTGGAGCTGCCGGCGGGTGACAAATCACTGGAGACCAACCGGAGCAACTCTGGAAACTGATGACAACATCAACAAGTGAGTAAAAGACATTGGGCCGTGGACTTACATTTAAAGCACCACTCCAGCCCTGAAATTAAAAATAACGGAGTGGTCCTTTAAATAGATCAGTGAACATGGCCTATAAGTGCACTTACTGTTTATTGACCAGACTTTTCCTTATTTACTTTAATGGTTAGGAGTTGTAAAAACAAATAACCTGATGGTACTTTTCGAGTATCAAAATGTCATTTCTCTCGTTCTTCAGAGTTTTATGCTAGAGAAGACTTCTAGGACCCAAGACCTCCAAGTAAAACTTTTGACTTCCAGACTAGCTGACTCCTTTGATATTCGGACCTGTTGTGGAGCTACTAGACTTTTTCCCTAGCATAGGATTGTGAGTAGTGACTGTCGGGACACCACTGATCTTTGGCTCCTCTCACAGTTCTATGTCACTTACTGGTTTGGACCTCATTGGAGTTGGCCACTAAGCCAAACTGGTACAGCAACAAACAGGGTGAAGGAAAGCTTGACACGCCCAATGGAAAAGGTCACCACACACCCAGGGAGTGCAACGATATGAAGTGGACTAGATCTTGAGTAGAAGGAAAAAATATCGGCACATCCAGCGTAAAATAATTTGTCCTTATTTTCACATAATGTTAAAAAAGCCCATCTATATGGATGGACTTTTTTAATATTATGTGAAAATAAAGACAGAAATTATTTTATGTTGGATGTGCCGATATTTTTTCCTTCTACTTAAGCCAAACTGGGTTTATGGAAGTGGTTCCTTTTTGGTAATGTTCTAGAACCGAAGCCAAGACCCCCGTTTAGACTCCTCCATCTGATTTACCAACTGGGTGAGTTTGATGGTACCCTGTAGGGTCACACTTACAAAAAAAAACCTGTATGAGGTCTGGATTTTTGGGGTGGACAGTGGCCAATAGTGATCAATAACTTGGGCTCTTGGGATCAGACGTTTCTTGGCCCGGTGGCATCTGGACTGGCCAAGTCCCTAAGAAGTGTACACCTTCGTGGGTTCGATTTTCTTTTACCCAAGACGGGAGAATGTGAAAAGTCGAGAGAGGAGTGGTATCGGGATAATGCAAAAGGGTCCATCCAATTTTAATTTTCCGTAGAAGCAATCTCTGCGTTTATATCAATCTATATATTTGTGTTTCTTTCCCGTGCGCCAGTGTCACAGCCTCGGAGTTGAGGCCCTGCCAGTGTTCTTGGCCTGATGTCGTTACACTTGGAAGGAATATTAATGTGATTCTTTGTCAGGCGCGGTGACTACACTGGAAGATATATAAGCCTATTCTTTGTTTAGTTCAATGGAACAGTCACCATTTAAGTGAAAGTGCTGTTCCTGGCTCCAGGTAGGAACATTGTCATTGTTTCACATGGATGAAAATAATCAAAGAAGCTTTTTACAACTTGGCTGACTTCTATGCGGCAGTGATTTTCACATTACCGCCTTTGACAAAGCAGAACAAGAAATTCATTCTGCTTTTGGTCACCTCCAAAGGCGTCTCTCACCTCTTGGCCGGTCACCTGCAGAGCCGGGGCCTTATTATTATACTCCTCGAGTGCAAATATAGAAGGAGCCGTGCATTAGTGAAATAGCCCTCCATCCGCAGCACTCAAGTGATTTCAACTTAGCAACTGAAGACACTTAGAAAACGGAGTTAAACGTCTGATATGAAAATGAGATGCAGCGCCGCTTTATATGGATTTTGTTTGCTGCTCTTTTGACATCGGCTCAGCTTAGCGTAGTTATGAATATGAAGCGACTTCCATCCTTCACCCAAGACGAACCTTTTATTCTCCGTGCTTCAAAGCTAAATAAATGTTGCATGTTTTTCCACAATCATTTTTTTTCTTCTTCTTTTTTTGGAGCCTCGATCCTAAAAGCTAATATTTATTGTGCTCATTGCCCATTCCAGCTAATCATGAATGGTGGCGTAGCCGGTCGATGACTGCACATGCGGATGTGGAGACCGGCTTAACGCGCATTTAGACGAGCCGGCAAATGGAGAACGGTTAACAATTTTTTTGTTCCCATTATTTGTCATTTCGGCGTAAAGAGGCCAATAAATACACAGCTCCGAAATATTTTATTGGTGGCGGTTAACGATTCGAAATCTCAATGGAACTATAATCGTGTGCGTGCGTCATTGTACTGGCGGAGTCTATAGGAAAGCATCCATACTCGGATGCAGAGCACACCTCAATTTTCAGATCTCCTACAAAAGGGAACGTAGAGAACTGCAAATGCGTGGCCAACTTTCATTTCATGGAAGCAATTATGTCGAATCGCAGAGAATCATCCAGAGTCACTCTTGTCTATAGGTGGGTTCTCGTATTGCAGGTCATCCAAAATTTGGATAAAACAGATGGTGTTTATTTTCCCCATGGCAAACCCTTTTTCTCCTAAAAGAAATTGATTACCGTATTTTTCATTTTTTAAGACGCACCGGATTATAATAAACACCGCAAATTTGGGAAAAAAAAATGGGGTCAGTTTTATAATCTGATGGTGTCTTACCAGGGAGAGGGGGTAGCAGCAGAGCAGGGGTCACAGGAGGCAGGAGAGGTACTGGAGTACGGTGATGCTGGCAATAGTACTGAGGGAGGCCCAGATACTCACTGCGGTCTCTGCTCTGTGCAGGGGCCGCTCTGATCTGTGCGGGGGCAGAGATTCACCGGCCATTCTGAAGATGTCGGCGGTCTACGGTGAGGGTTTCAAATAATGGCGGTCATAGTTAGCGCATGCGCAGATGAGAGCTTGAGCTGAGAGCTCCATCTGCCCAGGCGCTGGCTCTGGGCACTATTATTTGAATCCCTGACCGCCGACGACATCAGAATGACCACGCGCCGCACAGAGCAGCCGAGCAGAACAGAGCAGCCGCGCGACGAGCAGAGTGGGCGCCGCCCGATGCACACAACAGAGCTGTACTGACAAGCGCCGGCAGCACCCGGTAAGCTACATTCAGATTTTAAGACGCACCCCTCGCTTCATTTAAATTTGTTTAATTTATCTTGGCAGCGAAGTAGTGAAGTGCCAGTTTGGCTAATGCAGCTTCTCCAAAGCAGTTCCTTGCTGAGTGATCAGCTGCATTCACTAAGTAGTCACGCCCTTCAGCTTTAAATAGTGGTGTATCCCAGCATTCCCTGTTGAAGATACAAAGTTATTTGTGTCCTGGCTGCCTGTGTAGAAGGTTCTGCTAGTGTAGTTCCTGTGCTCAGGCTATATCCTTTTGGTTGTTATTTTTCCCCCGGTTTGTCTTTATTACCCTGGTGTGTTGTTACTGCAGCAGTGAGGTCTAGTGAACACCACCTGCCCTCATTAGTCAGGGATACTGTATGGCCATTTTTAAGATCTAAGGTTCCTGTTCGGCGACAGTTGTGGAAACTGTATAGGGACTGGTGAGGAGAGAAGGGACAGTTGCAGGTGAGGTTAGGAGGTGCCAATCTACCCCTCTCATTAGTTCTAGGACCTCATGTTGTTTTTGTGTCCCGAGTGCCCCCTTTTTCTTGTTTGTGTTGTGCTTCAGACTCGCTTAGGTCTGAGTGCACCCCGCCATGCTTGCTACACCCGGTAAACGTGAAATCCATAGCCATAGGATGTGGAGTAGCCTCTTGATATTTTTGGCTACTAATTGCTGGAAAATCTTTCACTGATGACAAGGCGCTTCCCCCCCCCCTCCCCCATAGTATGATGCCCACACAGTGACCTGACAACCCCACTGTATGATGTTTCCC
>NC_134359.1:41990230-42010230 GCF_048569485.1 Anomaloglossus baeobatrachus
GAGGCAGGGAAGGGCGCGCGGCTGTGGAGGCGGGGAAGGGCGCGCGGCTGTGGAGGCGGGGAAGGGCGCACGGCTGTAGAGGCAGGGAAGGGCGCGCGGCTGTAGAGGCAGGGAAGGGCGCGCGGCTGTAGAGGCAGGGAAGGGCGCGCGACTGTGGAGGCAGGGAAGGGCGCGCAACTGTGGAGGCGGGGAAGGGCGCTGTGGAGGCGAGGAAGGGCGCTGTGGAGGCGGGGAAGGGCGCGCGGCTGTGGAGGCGGGGAAGGGCGCGCGGCTGTGGTTCAATAGAAAACTTAGGCATAGGCTTTTGGCATCCCTAAGTATGAGTATACAACCATCTCTGCAAATTCACATAGTTAGCTGACCAAGCAGCCAATTCTAGGAGATTTCCGCTCTGAAGAACAGAATTCTGAATGCAGCTTTGGAGTATACTACAGACAGTAACCAGAGATCAGTATGTGATAAGGAATTTAGTTTGTAAAGTTACTCAACTGTTTATGTAATTCTGTATGGAAACAATCTCTGGTATTCGGAGGTGATTGACTCATTTTACCGTGTGATAACTGGGCTCTCATCCGTGTGATGGCGCTTGTGGTTCAGCAGGATGCGTTCTGTGCCTTATTAATGTCGGACTATATAAAGCACAGGGATATACTGTGTATGACGAGCACATAGAGGACTGTTCTGTATTCTCCTCGGCGGTGGTTTATGGAGTCTGTGCTCTCTTCTTCCAGGAGTCCTGTGGAACTTATCATCCTGCGATGCCGTAAAGATGACTATTATCCGCGATGCTCTGTCTCCGCTCACAAACACTGTGATCGTTCCACACTCCGGATTCAATAATTCCTCCTTTGACGATGATCACAAAATGAAATTCCAGTCCTCGTCCGTTCTCCGCAATACCACTGGATGCATGAGGTAACCGAGCAAGAAAATAATGTTCTGGGACCTGAGATTTTAATGAGGGGTTTTTTCATTTAGCGAAAATGTAATAAATTGTCATAAATATAATGTGATAAAAAGTTTCCATCACTAAGGTTTGGACTTCTCCATTTCACGTAGATGAGATTTATCACTGAAGGTCGACCTGTGGCATTGACTCACAATTGCTTTATTTATTTTTTTTTCCAGCTATTACCTAATGATTGGGTTGGTCCAATATTGATGCTGTCCACAAAATAACAGCTTACAAATGCGGGAGATTAATTACAATTACCGTATCTGATCTGTTCTTGTCGTTGATAGTAGCATAGTAATGTGCTAATTAAAACACAGAATACAGCCGGAAATTGTGTGCGCCCAGTTATATGCAAATATTGGCTATGTAAACTGTTTTACCGCCATATAGACATTACTTACTGTATATACCGCACTACTGCCATATAGACTGTATTGGTATACCGCACTACTGCCATATAGACTGTATTGGTATACCGCACTACTGCCATATAGATTATACTTGTTTACCGAACTACTGCCATACAGACTATACTTCTATTCCGCACTACTGACATACAGACTATACTTGTCTCACTACTTCCATATAGACTGTAGTTATATACCAAACTACTGCCATATAGACTGTACTTGTATACCGCATTACTGTCAGACTGTACTTATATACTGCCCTACCGCCATATAGACTGTACTTATATACTGCATTACCGCCATATAGACTGTACTTGTATACCGCATTACCGTCATATAGACTGTATTTGTATACCGCATTACCACCATATAGACTGTACTTGTATACCGCTTTACCACCATATAGACAGTACTTGTATACCGCATTACCACCATATAGACTATATTTGTATGCCGCATTACCGCCATATAGACTGTACTTATATACTGCATTACCGCCATATAGACTGTACTTGTATACCGCATTACCACCATATAGATTGTATTTGTATACCGCATTACCGCCATATAGACTGTACTTGTTTACCGCATTACTGCCATATAGACTGTACTTGTATACCGCATTACTGCCATATAGACTGTACTTGTATACCGCATTCCCGCCATATAGGCTGTACTTGTATACCACATTACCGCCATATAGACTGTGCTTATGTACCACATTACTGCCATATAGACAATACTTATATACCACATATCACATTACCGCCATATAGACTGTACTTAATGCTCAATTAGCCAACTTGCATGAGCCCGCCAGCCACAACAATTTCTTGGATGAGGCCATAAGCCTAATATTTCTCAAACATGCCTCTCCTGGGCCAAAAACTTGTAAATTTAAAGGGTGGGATCCAACAATAACTAGAAGCAGCTTTAGGCTCTGTGCGCACTAGAAAAATGATTTTTCTCAAGAAAATTTCTTGAGAAACTTCTGGGAGTTGAAGATTACCGCACCTGCGGTAAAAAAACGCACCAAAACCGCGGGAAAAACGCATGCGTTTTTGCAGCGGTTTTTCCGCAGGTTGGTCCCTGCGGTTTTTTTTATGCTGAACTGCAATAAATAAAATAGATAATGGATAATCGATAGACAGATAATGGATAGAGGGAAAGATGGATAGATGAATAGATAGAAGAGAAAGACCTATATAATGTCCCACCCCCCTGCATATTCTAAGCTGGCACCCTTTAGTGACTTTCATGTGGCTAAAGGGTGCCTAGCCTCGTATTTAGCCAAAAATTAAATAATTAAAAAAAAATTTATGTGGAGTCCCCCCCATCTTTTGTAGCCAGCTTAGGGTAAAGCAGACGGCTGCAACCTGCAGACAACAGCTGGCAGCTTCACCTTGGCTGGTAATCCAAAACAGAGGGCACCCCACGCTGTTATTTTACATTAAATAAATTAATTTAAAACAAAAAACGTGGGGTGCCCCCTATATTGGATCACCAGCCAAGGTAAAGCGGACAGCTGGGGTCTGATATTCTCAGACTAGGGAGGTCCACTGTTATTGGACACTCCCCAGCCTAAAAATAGCAGGCCGCAGCCGCCCCAGAAGTGGCGCATCCATTAGACGTGCCAATCCTGGCGCTTCGCCCCAACTCATCCCGTTGCCCTGGTGCGGTGGCAAACTGGGTAATATATGGGTTTGATGCCAGATGTGTAATGTCACCTGGCATCAAGCCCTGGGGTTGGTGAGGTCAGGCGTTTATCAGATACCCGACATCACCAACCCAGTCAGTAAGAAATAAAAAATATACAACAAAAAAGTTTTATTTGAAAAAACACTCCCCACATTCCCTCTTTCACCAATTTATTGACAAGAACAATCAAATCCGGGTCCGGCGTAATCAATAGGGGGGGGGGGGGTCCCACGACGCTCCATACCATAGTCACTGTCCCAGTAAGTGAAGAACAGAATGTTCCCCATTGGCTGGGAGAGCAATGCAGTGACCTGAGCTAACATCAATAGCCCAGGTCACTGCAGGGGATGACGAGCGCTGCTGTCAGGAGGACAGATGAGATCATTACCTGTTGTGATGATCTCCTGCAGTCCTGCCATCAGCGCTGTCACTGCCTTCTATGCCCGCCGCGTTCTCAGCAGTATTGTGAGAGCCTGTGACGTCACCGCTAGTGACAGTCTCGGGCCGCTCGCGAGACGGGCATAGACAGCAGTGACCGCAGTGACGTCAGGAGGCAGGTGATCGTCACAGCAGGTAATGATCTCATCTCACCTCCTGACAGCAGCGCCCGTCATCCCCGCAGCTGCACGTACTGCTGTGTGTCAGTGTCTGCCTGCGCTGCAGGGTGACAAGCCGCTGACACTGCGGGCAGACACTGACACACTGCAGGGCGGGCAGCCGCGGGGCTGGAGCGGGACACAGACTGCACGGGCACCTGGAGGTCACACGGAAGTGCTTCTGTGCGGCGTCCAGGGAGTGCGACGTGTGTGTTTACTCTCTGCTCCGCTTCCTCTTCCTGGCATAATGACATCACTTCCTGCAAAACCGCAGGCAGCGATTAACATTACCGCAGGTAAATCGCGGCTATACCGGGGGTATACGGCACATCATTTGCTACCTGCGGTATACCCCTGGTATTTCGCGATTACATTACAGTGAATGGAGTGAAATATCGGGGGTATACCGCAGGTACCTGCGGAAAATAATGGACATGCTCATTTTCTCAAGAAATTTTCTCAAGAAAATCTTCACAAAGAATTTTCTTGAGAAAAAAACGCAGCGTGCGCACAGCTATTTTTTTTTTTCCCATAGGTTTTGCTGGGAAATGTCTGCAGAAAGATTTCAAACATTTCTCAAGAAATTTCCGCAGCAAACCGCGGGTAAATCCGTGGGTAAAACTGCCTAGTGCGCACATAGCCTTAGACTGACGGGAGGAGGAGTGCTCAGCCAACTATACAAATATGTGCTACAAATAAACATGTCCCATATCTCCAGCAGAGTGATAAGTTCCTGATTGCTGAGGAGCTGAACTCTGGACCACCACTGATTCAGAAACTAGGCCTTGGAGCCCCTCAATTAAATGTGTTTACACCACTGAGCCAATTATTGCTTATACTAGAGTTGGGCAGAACTGTTCGCATGCCCATGACGGCTCCCCAAGATCTATTTTCAGCCCTCATCAGCCTCCCACCGTGAGCCCCATTCACTTTAATAGGGTCCATCTGGTTTCCGTGTATTCTTAAGGAAAGTATAGCCTTACAGACCACTATTGTCCTGAAACAAAAGCTGTCAGCATCTGTTTATGGCTTCCATATTTACAGACCAGAAATGTCTGCGCCGGTTCCCTGACGTTTTATTCGGCCTCGGTCGGATGGTATTTTTTTTATTGACGGCGCTCATTTTCTTAAATTGTGCTTTCGTTCCTCCAGGAATCTGAGTTCAGCGGGGGAAGAGGCACGCAAGCAGATGAGATATTGTGAAGGCCTGGTGGACTCCCTCCTCTTCGTGATTCAGACCTGCGTGAACACGTCAGATTTTGACAGCAAGGTATTTTATATTTATTCCTGGGGTAATAACGCGTTTTACACAGTCTTGTTTACTACGCATTAAGCGATTGCTTTTCGTAAAACCTCAGCCACAGGCAATGTCTTCCCGCCTGCGTACTTAGTGGTAAAAGATGTTTCAGGAATAAAGTTTGCCATCTCTGCGCCGCGCTTTCCCGAGTCCCCTGGTGATACAAACAGTTAAATGTGAATCCGTGCCTCCTGTTGCTTCCTCTGATCGATGAGTCCATTATGGCCGGTCACGTGGACGGAGCACTGTCAGCGCGGCAGGAGGTGCCATGCTTTCACAGATGCTCGGATATTAGGAAACCGCTTACAATATTCACACTTCATTGTGTTCGTGCAATTCTGTTCTGTTCTTTTCGTCTCTAAGGTGGACAAACCCTTTAAGGAAGTTGTTTACTCTTCTATCTACCTACCCGATAGATTCAGCTCTAATTGTTCCGCATTCTCTTGAAATATCAAGACAAACAATTCATGAAGTCACTTGCAATTTTTTGCCCCTTTTTGAACTTTAAAGTAATATTCACTATTATTTATTGGTCTTAATGGTGTTCACATCTACAGTACAGACCAAAAGTTTGGACACACCTTCTCATCTCTAGAACAACTGTTAGGCCTAAGCCACACGGCGAGAAAAACGGTGCGAGTGGAGTGCGATAAAACATCGCATTCCCCTCGGACCAATTCTAGCCTGTGTGTCAGCACACATGGGCGATTATTTTCTCAGCCCTAATCGGACCGAGAAAACAATCGCAGCATGCTGCGATTGTAAGCTGAGTCTCTTTCTCTCGCACCCATTCAAGTGAATGGGGCGAGAGAAAAATCGCACTGCACTCGCGGTACACCGGTGTACTGCCAGTGCAGTGCGAGAATGGCAATAGCCGGCTATGCAGGAAAGAGGGAGAGAAATCCCTCCCTCCCCTCCTGAGTGCCGGCCCGCCCCTCGCAGCTGAGGTCTGCTCGCACGAACGGACCTCAGTTGCAAGGACACAGGCATGACACTCTGCTCTGCTGTACTGCCAGCACGAGCCGAGTGTCATGCAAGTGGATCGCAGTAGTGCCCGTGTGGCCCCAGCCTTAAGAGGAGACTTTGTGCAGCAGCCTTCATGGTAAAATAGCTGCTAGGAAACCACTGCTAAGGACAGACAACAAGCAGAAGAGACTTGTTTGGGCTAAAGAACACAAGGAATGGACATTAGACCAGTGGAAATCTGTGCTTTGGTCTGATGAGTCCAAATTTGAGATCTTTGGATCCGACCATCGTGTCTTTGTAGAAAAGGTGAACGAATGGACTCTACATGGCTGGTTCATACCGTGAAGCATGGAGGAGGAGGTGTGACGGTGTGGAGGTGCTTTGCTGCTGACACTGTTGGGGATTTATTCAAAATTGAAGGCATACTGAACCAGCATGGCTACCACAGCATCTTGCAGCGGCATGCTATTCCATCCGGTTTGCGTTTAGTTGGACCATCATTTATTTTTCAACAGGACAATGACCCCAAACACCTCCAGGCTTGTGTAAGGGCTATTTGACTAAGAAGGAGAATGATGGGGTGCTACGCCAGATGACCTGGCCTCCACAGTCACCAGACCTGAACCCAATCAAGATGGTTTGGGGTGAGCTGGACCGCAGAGTGAAGGCAAAAGGGCCAACAAGTGCTAAGCATCTCTGGGAACTCCTTCAAGTCTGTTGGAAGACCATTTCCGGTGACTACTTCTTGAAGCTCATCAAGAGAATGCCAAGAGTCTGCAAAGCAGTAATGAAAGCAAAAGGTGGCTACTTTGAAGAACCTAGAATATAAGACATATTTTCAGTTGTTTCATACTTTAAGTATTTCATTCCACATGTTTTAATTCATAGTTTTGATGCATTCAATGTGAATCTACAATTTTCAGAGTCCTGAAAATATAGAAAACTCTTTGAATGAGGTGTGTCCAAACTTTTGGTCTGTACTGTATGTCGGCCCCCAATAAGTAATATGTTAGTGTCCCATGCACAGGATGACCTCAGCAATACTGATTGTAATGGGAGGTGTAACGTCTTTTCCAAGGTTTGTGCGTGGAGGTGCGGTCATGTACCTTGCAAGTCATCAAGCACGCAGACCACGCTGATGTAAACATTTTTGAATGGTCTGACGTGACACTTGAGTGTCTCTCACCTTCCTTAAAGGTTCCTGGAGTTTGTGTGGCTTTCATCATCTGGTTCTGAAGGGCATTGTTCACAATGAGTGATCATTAGTGTGGGATGTGGCCAAAGGATGTCCACTTCTCTGCCTCTCTGTGATTCTTCCAGTCTCTCTGTATCTCTGCACAACCTGCTGGTGACACTCTAAGCTCAATGGACACTTCCATCTGAGAATATCCTGCTTGAAGCCTCATAATGGCGCGGTGCTGCTGATCAATTGTTAGGTGTCGTTTTAGTCTCATGATGTCAAAATGTGAACCGCACAATGAGAAGGACTTTTCTAATTGAACCCCGAAATTTATTGAGCGAATACCTGTTGTGAATTTTGCCATTAAGCTCCTTGTTAGAGAACAGCAAGTTGTACAAAAAGTCCTGAAGCATTGAACAGTTGGACATGAGCATCCAAAAGATGAGAAGGTCACATTAAGTTCTCTTGAAAAGGTTAGAGGGCATTTTAGGATAATCCTCAAATTTCACCCAAAAAGCCAAATATCCCAAACTTTTTGGAGTAGTATATAATATATACACACATACATATATATTTATTTTTATCTAATAAGGGAACAGGTCATTGTGCAGGGAGGTGGAGCAGGTGAGCTTTCACATCTTTTGTGAATGGTGGAGCCTGGGTTATCCAGTGTATGGAGGTGTTATCAGTTATTGTACATGAGTAGGAGGAGGTGAGCTGTGACATCACCTATTGTAAATGGTGGAGCCTGTGTTATCCACTGTGTATAGAGGTGTTATCAGTGATTGTACAGTAGGAGGTGAGCTGTGACATCACCTATTGTAAATGGTGGAGCCTGTGTTATCCACTGTGTATAGAGGTGTTATCAGTTATTGTACAGGAGGAGGAGGAGGTGAGCTGTGATGTCACCTATTGTTAATAGTGAATCCTGTCATCTGCAGTATGTAGAGATGTTTTCTTTCTTGTTATCCTGTCTGCGATGATAATGAGACTGCTAAAAAGTCTGTAAAAAACTGAAAGTACGGGTCTTGTATAAGGCTTACTGGACAGTGAAAATGTCATATTTTTTTATACATAAATACTGAAATGGAGAATTGGAAAAAAATGTGTTACTAAATACATTTAACATTAAAAACCTGTTTTAAACAATAGACCATTCTTCTGATGACCCCTTCTTTCAGGCCCCTGTGCACAATAGATAATTGTTAATAAGGCCACGTTCCAGCTGCTATTAATGGCTGGATAACCCATTGCTTGCATTTGATTCCATTAATTGGAGTAGCTTCTCCCGGCGTCATTAGCTCGCGCAGGATCTGCAGCCTGAGAACCACCTAGGTTCTGGTGCTCTCCTGTGACCGCGGCTCCTCTACAGCAGAGCTCATTACCCGGGCTCTGCAGCTCCTCTGAAGCCTCTGAGTGACAAACGCTGACTCTGCATTTCCTTCTCTTCCAGACCGTGGAGAACTGCGTCTGCACCCTGAGAAACCTGTCTTACCGGCTGGAATTGGAAGTGCCTCAAGCTCGACTGTTGGGAATCAATGAAATGGAGGACTTCTGCAAGGAATCCCCTAGCAAGGACTCCGACTCCAGCTGCTGGGGTAAAAAAAAGAAAAAGAAGAAAAGACCACCCCAAGAAGACCTGGTGGGTGCAGTCCGTATTAGTGTGTTGCCATACTCAAAAATACTTTATGGGGTTTTTGTAAATTATTCTCTAAACATTGGATCAACGATAACTTATCGATGAGGTTCAGACCTCTGAGACCTCCGGCAATCCTGAGAAAAGGGCTATGCAGAGCGCCATCTTGAATGAAGGGAAGGTGCACCTTTGGCCTCTGCTTTATTCATTGTCAAAATGTTCAAAATTAGCCAACTTTCTCCATCAGTCCAAAAGTTCTGGCCCCGTACGCTGAATCATAGGTGGTCCGAGAGGTCAGCAGGGTACGCCTCGTCCATAGGTTAAGGATAAGCCCCGTTAAATCATCAATAATCAAATATTCACCGATATATTATAACCATCTACATATTCAGTTGACCCGTACTTGGTAAGAAGAAAAAATGGCGATTGTTCTGGTTCCTCTTCTGAAGCCACAGGACAAGTGCCAGTTATATTCCTGACCCGGAAGGCAAGCATTGGCGCTCTGGTTCTGATCCTGGCAACTTCCATTGATATGGTTGTGATCCTGGTGTCGGTGATGGTTACGTACCCGGAGCCCAGCATTGGTACTTTAATAGTCTACCCAGTGCCGGTTGTGTAAAGTTGTGCAGTGCCCGCTGTTAGCTGATTTGGGCTTTTACTGGTCCAAGCTGCAGCTCATCTCAAACTGACCCCGACACATTAAAAGTGATTTTTTTTTTTTTGTGTTTACAGTGGGACGGCGTGGGACCAATTCCAGGACTCTCCCAGTCCCCCAAGGGTGTGGAAATGCTCTGGCACCCGACTGTAGTGAAGCCATATCTGACTCTCTTAGCTGAAAGTTCTAACCCTGCGACATTAGAAGGTTCGGCCGGGTCTCTCCAGAATCTCTCCGCCGGCAACTGGAAGGTAAGAAAGTGATGAAACTAGTTCAGATGGGTACATAGTGGGGTCCCGTCCATAGTGGGGTCCCGTCCACGGATGTCCATAGTGGGGTCCCGTCCACGGATGTCCATAGTGGGGTCCCGCGAACGGACGTCCATAGTGGGTTCGCGCGAACGGACGTCCATAGTGGGTTCGCGCGAACGGACGTCCATAGTGGGTTCGCGCGAACGGACGTCCATAGTGGGTTCGCGCGAACGGACGTCCATAGTGGGTTCGCGCGAACGGACGTCCATAGTGGGTTCGCGCGAACGGACGTCCATAGTGGGTTCGCGCGAACGGACGTCCATAGTGGGTTCGCGCGAACGGACGTCCATAGTGGGTTCGCGCGAACGGACGTCCATAGTGGGTTCGCGCGAACGGACGTCCATAGTGGGTTCGCGCGAACGGACGTCCATAGTGGGGTCGCGCGAACGGACGTCCATAGTGGGGTCGCGCGAACGGACGTCCATAGTGGGGTCGCGCGAACGGACGTCCATAGTGGGGTCGCGCGAACGGACGTCCATAGTGGGGTCGCGCGAACGGACGTCCATAGTGGGGTCGCGCGAACGGACGTCCATAGTGGGGTCGCGCGAACGGACGTCCATAGTGGGGTCGCGCGAACGGACGTCCATAGTGGGGTCGCGCGAACGGACGTCCATAGTGGGGTCGCGCGAACGGACGTCCATAGTGGGGTCGCGCGAACGGACGTCCATAGTGGGGTCGCGCGAACGGACGTCCATAGTGGGGTCGCGCGAACGGACGTCCATAGTGGGGTCGCGCGAACGGACGTCCATAGTGGGGTCGCGCGAACGGACGTCCATAGTGGGGTCGCGCGAACGGACGTCCATAGTGGGGTCGCGCGAACGGACGTCCATAGTGGGGTCGCGCGAACGGACGTCCATAGTGGGGTCGCGCGAACGGACGTCCATAGTGGGGTCGCGCGAACGGACGTCCATAGTGGGGTCGCGCGAACGGACGTCCATAGTGGGGTCGCGCGAACGGACGTCCATAGTGGGGTCGCGCGAACGGACGTCCATAGTGGGGTCGCGCGAACGGACGTCCATAGTGGGGTCGCGCGAACGGACGTCCATAGTGGGGGTCGCGCGAACGGACGTCCATAGTGGGGGTCGCGCGAACGGACGTCCATAGTGGGGGTCGCGCGAACGGACGTCCATAGTGGGGGTCGCGCGAACGGACGTCCATAGTGGGGGTCGCGCGAACGGACGTCCATAGTGGGGGTCGCGCGAACGGACGTCCATAGTGGGGGTCGCGCGAACGGACGTCCATAGTGGGGGTCGCGCGAACGGACGTCCATAGTGGGGGTCGCGCGAACGGACGTCCATAGTGGGGGTCGCGCGAACGGACGTCCATAGTGGGGGTCGCGCGAACGGACGTCCATAGTGGGGGTCGCGCGAACGGACGTCCATAGTGGGGGTCGCGCGAACGGACGTCCATAGTGGGGGTCGCGCGAACGGACGTCCATAGTGGGGGTCGCGCGAACGGACGTCCATAGTGGGGGTCGCGCGAACGGACGTCCATAGTGGGGGTCGCGCGAACGGACGTCCATAGTGGGGGTCGCGCGAACGGACGTCCATAGTGGGGGTCGCGCGAACGGACGTCCATAGTGGGGGTCGCGCGAACGGACGTCCATAGTGGGGGTCGCGCGAACGGACGTCCATAGTGGGGGTCGCGCGAACGGACGTCCATAGTGGGGGTCGCGCGAACGGACGTCCATAGTGGGGGTCGCGCGAACGGACGTCCATAGTGGGGGTCGCGCGAACGGACGTCCATAGTGGGGGTCGCGCGAACGGACGTCCATAGTGGGGGTCGCGCGAACGGACGTCCATAGTGGGGGTCGCGCGAACGGACGTCCATAGTGGGGGTCGCGCGAACGGACGTCCATAGTGGGGGTCGCGCGAACGGACGTCCATAGTGGGGGTCGCGCGAACGGACGTCCATAGTGGGGGTCGCGCGAACGGACGTCCATAGTGGGGGTCGCGCGAACGGACGTCCATAGTGGGGGTCGCGCGAACGGACGTCCATAGTGGGGGTCGCGCGAACGGACGTCCATAGTGGGGGTCGCGCGAACGGACGTCCATAGTGGGGGTCGCGCGAACGGACGTCCATAGTGGGGGTCGCGCGAACGGACGTCCATAGTGGGGGTCGCGCGAACGGACGTCCATAGTGGGGGTCGCGCGAACGGACGTCCATAGTGGGGGTCGCGCGAACGGACGTCCATAGTGGGGGTCGCGCGAACGGACGTCCATAGTGGGGGTCGCGCGAACGGACGTCCATAGTGGGGGTCGCGCGAACGGACGTCCATAGTGGGGGTCGCGCGAACGGACGTCCATAGTGGGGGTCGCGCGAACGGACGTCCATAGTGGGGGTCGCGCGAACGGACGTCCATAGTGGGGGTCGCGCGAACGGACGTCCATAGTGGGGGTCGCGCGAACGGACGTCCATAGTGGGGGTCGCGCGAACGGACGTCCATAGTGGGGGTCGCGCGAACGGACGTCCATAGTGGGGGTCGCGCGAACGGACGTCCATAGTGGGGGTCGCGCGAACGGACGTCCATAGTGGGGGTCGCGCGAACGGACGTCCATAGTGGGGGTCGCGCGAACGGACGTCCATAGTGGGGGTCGCGCGAACGGACGTCCATAGTGGGGGTCGCGCGAACGGACGTCCATAGTGGGGGTCGCGCGAACGGACGTCCATAGTGGGGGTCGCGCGAACGGACGTCCATAGTGGGGGTCGCGCGAACGGACGTCCATAGTGGGGGTCGCGCGAACGGACGTCTTTTAAAGTGACCCCGCTGCCAGTTGTTATAAACCTTACAAAGTGGTGGCAGCGGTGACCTGCGGCGCCTCCTGCTGGAAGTGTAAATCATTGCTGTCCTCTGTCTTCAGTTTGCAGCATACATCCGAGCTGCAGTCAGGAAAGAGAAGGGGCTGCCCATCCTGGTGGAGCTGCTGAGGATGGATAACGACAGAGTGGTGTCTTCTGTGGCCACAGCTTTGAGGAATATGGCGTTAGATATCCGGAACAAGGAGCTAATCGGTATGTAGACAAAAAGGACGCAGTGCAGCTGCAGAAAGGATTAATACGTTTTTTTCCCCTTGAAGAATAGCTTGTGAAATATTCACAGGTGAAAATTATAATTAAAATCAGAATAGATTGAACTGGTTGTTCCACTCCGCGTGTTTCCAAGATCGTTTAATCCGAAATATACTGTACACGTTTCTTCAGCTTTGCCAGAGGCAAGAACTGTGAGATCCAGGGTGGACGGCTTCTGCACTCGGTGACCCTGGCTTTTATCCAACCAGCGTCCTGATTAATAATTGACCGGTGAATGGTCTAATCATGAAATCTCTGCATCTACATGCAAATGTATATATAAATAAATACAGCGCTGAAAGAGAACTAGTGCACCATGAAATGTGGAGCGTAAAACATTCATCTAAGCACATTGGGGCAGATTGACGAATCCTGTCCACTATTACTAAAGTGTAGACTTATGGCTCATTTATAAGGACCAGTAATAAGCACCAGTTTACGATCTGCAATACGTTTTGTGTTCAATTACTGATCTGTTTACACAGACCGAAAAAAAAAAAACGTATCTCCAAATATAACATGGCAAGTGTGAACAAGTGCCAGCTGCACGAAACCCCAGCAAAAGGATACAGCTGCCTCTGTAAGCGTTAAGATATATGCAAACACAGAATATATGAAATTTATACTGCATAAATGCTAAAGAGAATATACTTTGGAAGAATTAAGGTGCTTAGCATGCACTTTGGCCTGTTCATGTGAGCCCATCAACCACGGCTCGGTGACCTTTCTTTGATGGGATCCTATTTCATGCCTCTCCTGGTACAAAAGTCTTGAAATATATGGACAGATAGGATCCGGCTCTAATTAAACCCCCCCTGGGGCTGATGGGTCAGAATAGGAGGCTGGCTGCACCTCCAATATATACTGCAAAAAACTGCATCTCCAAATGTAACATGGGAGGTTTTTTACAGGTGCCTGCTGCTACTGTGTTTTTCCAAAAATAAGACACTGTCTTATACTTTTTTTGTCCTCCAAAAAAGCACTAGGGCTTATTTTTGGACCGGTGGGTGCTGCACGCCGTCCTCCCCTACTTCTGGCTGGCTGACTGACATTGACACTGACGCTTACACACACACACACTGACACACACACACACTCCCTTCATCCAGCGTTACAGAATACTTCTGGCCACAGGGAATGATGGGAGGAAGTCACGTGTCCGGCCCGCAGGTCCTGTAAGCAAGCATTTTTGCGCTCTGCTGCACTGCCTCCCAGGATGCTGCCTCCTTGAAGAAATCGGTGTCGCTGGATGTGGTGAGTATGTGTATGATGTGATGTGTGTGTGACCTGATGTGTGCAGGGGTGCGATCACTGCAGGTCCTGCCGCTCAGCGTCGGGTGAGTGTGATTATGGGGTGCCTGCTGTGTATAATGAAGTGCCCTGCAGTATCTAATTTTTAGCTGCAGGGACACTTCATTATTGATCCGCGACTAGGGCTTATTTTCGGGGTAGGGCTTATATGTAAGCCTTGCTCCGAAAATGCTGAAAATCCCTGCTAGGGCTTATTTTTGGGGGAGGGCTTATTTTTCGAAAAACACGGTATAACTAAACGAAACACCAGCAAACAAATACAACATGCTCTGTAAGTGCCAAGATTTATGCACACACAGAATACATTAAAATTAAACTGCAGCCTGACAAGTAATGATGGGGACAGAATGGGCGCTAATACCATTGTTCTGTCCTCATACCGTATTATATTGTCGGCTGCTCATTTACTGTTATCACTTTATTTGGGTTCTTTAACCTTTCTTGTGACTTCTTAAGGCCCCTTTACACACTGAGACTTTCAGCGATCCCACCAGCGATCCCAACCTGGCCGGGATCGCTACAAAGTCTCTGGTGAGTCGCTGGTGAGCTGTCAAACAGGCAAACCTGGCCAACGACGCAACAGCGATCCGGACCTGCAGAACGACCTAGCTAGTCATTGGGGACGTTGTAAAGCAGCTTTTTCAAAGGGAAGTCGCTAACAAAGTCGCTGTAAAGTCCCCTTTACACACTGAGACTTTCTAGCGATCATGCTGCACAGCGGGCAACAAAGGACCAAAGAATGGTCCTGAACGATTTGTAGCGATCAGCAACTTCACAGCAGGGGCCAGGTCGCTGATGTGTTTCACACACTGCAATGTCGCTGGGGAGGTCGCTATTACGTCACAAAACCGGTGACGTAAAGCTGGTGTCACACTAAACGACAGCGACAACGACGTCGCTGTTACGTCACCATTTTCGGTGACGTAACAGCGACCTTGTAAGTCGCTGTTATGATCGCTGCTTAGCTGTCAAACACAGCAGAAGCAGCGATCAGAAGGTCGCTGTGCTACATGTTCAGAGAGCAGGGAGCCACGCTTACCGCTGGCTCTTTGCTCTCCTGCAGCACACATCGGGTTAATTAACCCGATGTGTGCTGCAGCTACATGTCACAGTTCAGAGAGCAGGGAGCCGCGCTTAGCGCTGGCTCCTTGCTCTCCTGCAGCACACATCGGGTTAATTAACCCGATGTGTGCTGCAGCTACATGTCACAGTTCAGAGAGCAGGGAGCCGCGCTTAGCGCTGGCTCCTTGCTCTCCTGCAGCACACATCGGGTTAATTAACCCGATGTGTGCTGCAGCTACATGTCACAGTGCAGAGAGCAAGGAGCCGCGCACACTGCTTAGCGCTGGCTCCTTGCTCTCCTTGCTACAGTATACATCGGGTTAATTACCCGATGCATACTGCAGCCACATGTCACAGTGCAGGAGCCAGCACTGGCAGCAAGAGCGGAGGCTGGTAACCAGCGTAAACATCGGGTAACCAGGGAAAGGTCTTCCCTTGGTTACCCGATGTTTACGCTGGTTACAGCTTACCGCAGCTGCCAGTGCCGGCTCCTGATCGCTTCATTTCGTCGCTCTCTCGCTGTCACACACAGCGATGTGTGTGTCACAGCGGGAGAGTGACGACCAAAAAATGAAGCTGGACATTCAGCAACGACCGGCGACCTCACAGCAGGGGCCAGGTCGTTGCTGGATGTCACACACAGCGACAGCGACGGGACGTCGCTGCAACGTCACAGAAAATGGTGACGTAGCAGCGACGTCGTTGTCGTCGTCGTTATGTGTGACACCAGCTTTACAGCGATGTCGTTTGCAGTGTGTAAAGCCACCTTTAAACACAAAATGTCACTTTCAGCTAAAACATTGCAAAAATTTCAGGCTTTCATAAAATCACTTCACAGGGTTGGAGAACTGGCATACATTTGCACAAAAAAAAAGCTAAATCGGCCAAAAGCATCTAGAAAACCCAAACCCTGCAAATGGGGAGAGGGAAGAAGATGAGAGACACTCCAAAAATCAGACGAAAAAATGGTGCAAATGCAAAAATGAATTGTTCCCAAATTTTCAAGATTTTGCAAATTTGCACTAATTATTATTGCACTAATTATTATTGCACTAATTATTATTGCACTAATTATTATTGCACTAATTATTATTGCACTAATTATTATTGCACTAATTATTATTGCACTAATTATTATTGCACTAATTATTATTGCCCTAATTATTATTGCCCTAATTATTATTGCCCTAATTATTATTGCCCTAATTATTATTGCACTAATTATTATTGCACTAATCATTATTGCCCTAATCATTATTGCCCTAATCATTATTGCCCTAATCATTATTGCCCTAATCATTATTGCCCTAATCATTATTGCCCTAATCATTATTGCCCTAATCATTATTGCCCTAATCATTATTGCCCTAATCATTATTGCCCTAATCCTTATTGCCCTAATCCTTATTGCCTTAATCCTTATTGCCCTAATATTGCCCTAATATTGCCCTAATTATTATTGCCCTAATTATTATTGCCCTAATTATTATTGCCCTAATTATTATTGCCCTATTTATTATTGCCCTATTTATTATTGCCCTAATTATTATTGCCCTAATCCTAATTGCCCTAATCCTTATTGCCCTAATCCTTATTGCCCTAATCCTTATTGCCCTAATCCTTATTGCCCTAATCCTTATTGCCCTAATCCTTATTGCCCTAATCCTTATTGCCCTAATCCTTATTGCCCTAATCCTTATTGCCCTAATCCTTATTGCCCTAATCCTTATTGCCCTAATCCTTATGCATTAATTTTTGCACCTTTTTACAAAACACTAGAAAATCTGCCTGATTGTGCTATTTGCTTCTTACAAAAAAAACCCCTCATGTTTACATACGTTCAAAATTCAGCAAAATTTTCATAATATATCTTTATCAGTTTTGTGTTTCTGGTACAAAGGTCCGAAACATTGCCATGTACTCAAAGTAGTACCGTATTCCCATATGAGCCATTTATGACATATTCTCAGATTGCCGGCCCCGTGACACCTGCTCAGCCATTTTCAGTACTCTTACATTATGGAGGGAGCCGTACACTTATGGGCACCTTCCCATTTACAGGAGTTGGAGGTCCTCTGTTTCGGAGGTGCAGGTCCCCTAATGTCTGTAGATCATTCTTTAATCATAGTTATTTTATGTGGTTTTCTTAAATATTGCCCTAAAGTCTATTGAAGCCTCCTCTGAACCCGCAAACTCAAGTATTCTCACCTTGAGATTATTTTTTTGACTCTTCCAGGCAAATATGCAATGCGGGACCTTGTCAACCGGCTCCCAGGAGGCAACGGGCCCAACGTGTTATCGGACGACACCATCGCGGCCATCTGCTGTGCCTTGCATGAGGTCACCAGTAAGAACATGGAGAATGCGAAGGCTCTGGCGGACACTGGAGGAATCGAGAAACTGGTGAATATCACAAAAGGCAAAGGAGACAGGCAAGTAGTACTCAGCAATCCCGTCCAGAAATGGCGTATAATGAGCAATTACCGGTCTACACCCCCGTGATATCCCCGGCTTCATCTCCTATCACTGCTGGTAACCTGTTGCTTTTAATTATTGCTTTCTAGAAGCCCCTTGACTGCCCCTCATCCAGAGCCCACCATGGTGGCACAATACCACCTGAAGCTGCAGAAATACCGTAGATTGTCATCAGCTTTTTACATTTTTTTGCAGGCATCTGTTCATTAATTACCCTGCTCTTCATTAGAAACCTCTGGCCATTTGGTTTCACAGCAGGAACGTGGAGACAAAGCGAAATCCATGTTCTTCTGAAAATTAGATTAATGTTATTAGATGGATTCCAGATTTTAATTTTTCTCATAAGTCACAGTGTTTCCTCTCCATGTGCCGCTGCCGGCTCATCTTCTCTTAATAAAATTCATGACAACCAGAAGAGCCACAGGCTGTGTTATAAATTGGTGACGTAGCGATCACCATGAGGCCGGATATTTTTTTCCTCCAGGTTATTTAAGCAAAGTAGAGACAAATCTGTTCTCAAACGGATCCATGGGCGCCATCAGTAATGTTACACACCTCTAAGTATTGCCCAAATATGACCTGCAAAAATACCCATATCCGTGCTTAACCCCTTTACAACCAAGGACGTACCGGTATGGCATTAGTCATATCGCAGTAATAATCGCCGGTTGCTGCGGTGAGACAGCAGAGCAGTGATCCCTGCACATGTCTGCTGATTTAAACAGCAGGCATGTTGGGCTAACAGGCACGGGTGGATCTATGATGAAACGCTACAATATATCTTACGATATGTCGGCGGGGTCACGTCGTAAGTGACGCACATCCGGCATTGTTAGTTACATTGTAGCATGTAACAGATACGTGCGATTGAACGGTAAAACGTTCATCGCACGCACGTTGTTCAATTCCTAAAAAATGAACGTCAGGTTGTTCATCGTACCCGGGGTAGTACACATCTCAGTGTGTGACACCCCGGGAACGATGAACAGATCTTACCTGCCTCCCGCCGGCAATGCGGAAGGAAGGAGGTGGGCAGGATGTTTACGTCCCGCTCATCTCCGCCCCTCCGCTTCTCTAGGCCGGCTGCCGCGTGACGTCGATGTGACGCCGAATGTCCCTCCCACTCCAGGAATTGGATGTTTGCCGCCCACATCGAGGTCGTATGGACGGGTAAGTACGTGTGACGGGGGGTTACTCATGTGTGCGACACGTTCAACAAATTGAACGTGCCGCACATACGATGGGGGCGGGTACGATTGCATACGATATCTTATGCTGGATCGTATGCTGTAATGCAGGCTTTACATGCCAAGACCACCAATGAACCACCTATTATGAGGTTGGAGGGTCTGCAGCCTTATTTCCTGCACAGTGGTCCCTCCGGCCACTTATCTCTGTTTATCTGCAGCATAGCCATACTCAGAAATGGGGCCGGTGGTTTCTCTGCACACCTGGGTGCCCGGGAGCGTCACTGCACACGAAAAATAACAGTCATGGGGTGCTGCTATGACTAGGGGTCCCACAAAAGAATCGGCTCAGGTTGTGTGTACAAATACTATATGGGCATGGCACACACCATATTCTCCAGACGGTTAGATGCATACAATGTGCGGCGATTCCTGTTATGTTTAGTTTCTGTGGCTCATGAGGTCTACTTGGTTTGTTTTTTTTGTTTTTTTTTTTGTTTTTTTTTAGAGTGCTTACAGAATAATTTTATTTTTTTTTCCCTTTTTTTTTTTTTTTGTTTTTTTTTTTTTTTTTTTATAGATCTTCCTTGAAGGTGGTGAAAGCTGCTGCACAAGTGCTGAATACGCTCTGGCAATATAGAGACCTCCGCAGCATCTACAAGAAGGTCAGCACATTCTTCTATCTCGCTGTACATTACTTCCCTCCACTTTCTCTTCATCTCCTCTCTTAATCTATAAATTTGAATTTAGTTGCAACAGAACGTCAGATTATGGATACGTTTTAGGCAGGTGTGGATCAAATGCTGTAAAGTACAATGGTCACCGTAGACACAGTAGTCAGCCAAAGAAGGGAATAATTATGATGTGTCATTCATCTGCTGCACTAAGTCAGAAGATGTCCAGCAGTGCCATCAGCTCAGAACTGGCAGGAACCAGAGGAACCCAGTTATACCCATCTACATTTTGAAGAATTCTGACCAGAAGTGGTTTTCATGAAAAAATTGTGGTCAAAAATCCATACCATCAAAATAGAAGCAATGTCAAGTAAGCTGAACAATGCACAAAAGCATCAGAGCAGGGGTGCAGAAAAATGACAGCAGATGCTGTGGACGGATGAGTCAAAATGGGAAACATTTGCCTTGAACAGAAGGTAGTTTGTTGTCCAAAGTACTGGAGAGAGGCATAATAATGA